>NC_044311.2:139467823-139472584 GCF_007474595.2 Lynx canadensis
ATTTGAATAATTACAAATAGTGCCACTGTGAATATTCTTGTACCCACCTTCTGACCATATTTGGGGTCAGAAGGTCGTATTTGGGGAGTAAGAATGAGTATGCATGTGCACGTGAATATATAAATACATGAATGCACACACGTACATCTGTGATATGTGTATATTTACTCCAGAGCTCTCAAAAAAACCCCAATGAGATAGTTGCAGAGAAAGTGAATTCTGACGGGCAAGTGTTGAATTTGTTTTTCCACCCACAG
This sequence comes from Lynx canadensis, assembly GCF_007474595.2. NCBI lineage: Eukaryota > Metazoa > Chordata > Mammalia > Carnivora > Felidae > Lynx > Lynx canadensis. The sequence goes on from NC_044311.2 coordinate 139,468,081, forward strand.
GTTTGGGTAACTCTGCTGAACACAATGAGTGAACCCACAGCTGTCACTTCATTCTATTGATGAAATGCTCTGCAGCCTTGAGGAAATCAGCGTGTACAGCTTCTCAGACAGAACTTGTAAAGGGCAAATGTTTACAAATGTGTACTTATGGCGAACACCCACTGCACAAAGCAAAGTGTGATCATCCACCTGGATTCTCTGAAGCGTCTGATCCAAATTATACTTTGGCTTCAGCTTCAGCACGGTGATTTCTGAGTCACGGTTCCCTGTCTGTTACACTTCCATTCTCTGGGAGTCATCGTTCCCAAATCGCCCATACACGTTGGGAGGAACTGATGTGGTTGGAAAAAATATGGCTATCACGATTTCACCTTTTAGTTCAAAATGGTACAAATGTAAAACCTGTGAGGATTAAAAGAACACAATCAATCCAAAAGAGGTAGTAGGTATTTCATCAAATATTAAAAGGTCAAATAGGGTGACATCTCTACATTAGGGAAATTTATTTAAGAAAATTCAATCTACTGAGAACTCTTAACTTTGAAATGTGATAAAGGTCATAGAATAAATTATTTGAAAGCGATTGCAGAAGTAGCACTTGTTTAAAGCCCACTAACATTTTGGAGGTTTTTATGTTTGCTGCGCTCTCTTTTTTACCAAATAGTCCCTCCTCTATATGCAGTACCTCTCTCCCACTGCAATAAAATCACATTTCAAAGATAATCAATAACCTATTTACTGAGTACAACATCCACTCTAATTTTTCAACCACCTCAGTCTCTCTGCAGTATTTGAGACTACCTGCTATCACTTTCTTTTTGAAGATCTTACATTCTTGGCTCTTTGATTATCTTTTTAATCTCCGAAATGTATCTCAAGTCTATTTGCTGCAACCTCCCAAACCCCCAGTGTGTATTCTAGGGTCGTGTCACACAAAACTTGTCTTACTGCTTCCCCTTGGTAAATCTGAAACTTTTTCAAAGTTGTTGCTTTCTGGGGTGCCTGGGTGGCTCAACGGTTGGGCATCCAACTTCGGCTCAGGTCATGATCTGACGGTTCCTGAGTTTGAGCCCCACGTCGGGCTCTGTGCTGACAGCTCAGAGCCTGGAGCCTGCTCTGTGTCTCCCTCTCTCTCTACCCCTCCTCCGCTCATGCTGTGTCTCTCTCTGCCTCAAAAATAAATAAACATTAAAAAAATAAAATAAAAAGTTGTTGATTTCCATGAAATATATTCTTCCACCTTCTCATCCCTATACACTTTTGATGACCTTGTTTACCGGTAAAATCCCTAGGCATTTTCAACAACCGGATGATAACTTTTCTTCTCTATGATGACTTACACTCTGAATATAGGAGAATTTGATCACAGGGTCTCATTCGCAGGGCACAGGAAAGTCCGTGGCAAATAAGAGACGTTCAATTTATGCAGAAGATCAAATAAGGACTTTAGATTCAAAAGTCCTATATTTAAATTTTAGCTCCCTGATGTATTTGAAATTAAACTGATAAATCCTTCTTTGGAAGCCTTACTGCTTCATAGGAAACAGCTAATAACAACTTTCTTGTAAGACTGACATGAGATGACGTAAGAAAATCACCAAGGATGATGTCTGGCACTTGGTTGTAACTACTGCCACTACTATTATTATTTCTCTGTTCCTCCACCTCTTCTTAAGAGTACTCAGCAGTTGAATAAATTAAAATCTTAAAATTTCCTTTCTTTGTGAAGTTATATCATGAGTCAAGATAAGTACTTTTCTATATAGAGAGCTGTATGGGCATAACGAACTCTATGAAATCCACTTGGAATTTGTTTCTCTTCTGTTAGAGGAGGTCATCAAGAGAATGTCACCACCGATTAACTAGTGAGCGGGATCTGGGCAAACAGACCTCACTGCATCCCTTATCCTTGGAAAGTATATTCTGCCCACACTTCCTAAAGTGGGAACCATTTTCAAATATGTAGCCTGCATAGAGCAACGTGTTGTTGGACCAATCAGGAAGGTCCAAACCCAGGTAAGACCTGTATATAAGCATTTAAGATTCTGGCAGGGGGCTGCAGAGATCTACTTGACTTAAGGCAACAGAAGACAAGCCTCATCTGTAAGTTCCTTTGCTTATTAAACCTGCCCGCTAACAATATGGGGGTGACCTGCCTCTTTCTTCAGTCTCTCCTTGCCTTCTGTTCAGAGGCCAGTTTCAGATTTCACTCGGGAATTCCTGTGCTTGTGAGACAAAACTCCCATGGTGTATTTATATACTTACTGAATATCTTTCAAGTCAGTAATAATGAAAATGTACTAGCTTCTCCACAGATCATATTATATTATATTCTCCCACCATAGCAACATGATGATCCATATACTATATATATATATATATATATAATCACTGTGGTAAGTAGCAAAAGAATATTGATGCTTGCTTACAGATGTGTCATTCACCTACTTTTTTTTTCTTTCTCTTCTCCCCTTCCCTTCCTTGGGTGTCTGAGGCATTTGACAGTTTATAAGAAAGCCAATTGAGTCGTTAAAATTCAGGCATATTTTCCAGTTCCTATTCTAGACATTTAGTAAGACCATTAAATTTAGTGTTAAGTCTTTCTTTCCCAGTGACCACTAGCCAGGCAAAAAGAAATTACATACTACAATACCTATTGTTTAACCTCTAGGAAAAGATGGGCACAAATCTTTGATCACAGATATTGGCCACAACTACCTAAGGAGAAAGATAGAATATTGGAGGCTATATGCTTCTTTTAAGTGTCTAACTGGAGAAACAAAAGGATCGGAGGAGAAGTAGGGTGAGAACAAAAGAATAAGAAGAGATAATTAAATAGGCTTAGGAAAAAATCATGGCTGTCTCTAACTGAAGGGAGAAAGAGAAGTCAATATCTTCAAGAGTCTTTTGCCTTCCGGAAAAACCACACCTTATTTGAATGGAATAAGTCTTCTGCGATAATTGTGGTCTTTTTCAACATTATCCATCTGTGACACTGCTTCTACAAACCAACCTGTCAATTTCTCTTATTTCTTTTCATATAAATAAATGCTTTACCCATGGACATCTAAATATGTTAAAGACCCAAATCAAGGCCATGAGGAAATTTGAGGATTCTTTAGCAATTAGAATAATTCCCTAAATGATTAACATTAATAAATGCCAAAGTCCAATGCTCTATTTACTCCTTGAAGATTAACTAACAATATTCTAAATATCAACTTCCAGTACACGAACTCTCAAGTTGTGAGAACCACAAATTTATGAAGAAGTAAATCTTAATAACTTGATGAATAATTCAGGCTCAGTAGTTACCAGCATTTTTATCTACTGGTGAGAGTAAGTGATTTTGCAAGGTTAATGAATTTTAATTTGGATGCCATTATGTTACTCTCTCTGCTCTTGTCTATCTGGTGCACAGAAAATTCCATCTATTAAACTCAGTATGGGGCAAAGCCACAATGACCGCTGGTAATTGCTGGTTAACAATGTTGCACAATAGTTAGTTCAGGAGAAGGCTCTCTTTGGCTGATCTGGCATGGGATCTTAGTGCATTATCACAAAGGTTACTGAAGAATGCTGATCAGAATTTGAATAACAACTAGTCACTATAGTAATAGAACAGTGAAGTTATGTTTATTCAAGTGGTAGCAGCATGGTTATAGAACCAAGCACAACCCTCATGTCAGGCAAATTAATTAGCTTACGCTTTTCCACAGCCACTTGGCAAAAATTGCAAATCGTTGGAGAATCCAATTATACCACAATAAAGGAGCCCATGCTGATCAGTTTGCTCATATATTGTAGAATGCAGTGTCTCCCAAGCCTTCTCCCTTCGTGTATATCCACATGACCTAAGATTGATCCTGGCCAGGATGGAAAAAAAGAGACACTATTGAGACTCATTACAATGAGTTTTATGTATGGCATGTGGAGACGTATGGTCACCTAACAATTGGTCTAACAATTGGTCACCTAGGTGAGGGAGTACAAGGGTGGATTTTACTTTTCTTGCCACTTTTATGTACATCTGAAATTATTTCAAAAGAAATACCGAAAACCATTTAGATCCCAAGGAATAAAAATAAATTCAAGCACTATGTAATAAAATAATATAATAATGATAATAATAATAACAAATAGTGTAACAACCAAACTGCCATAATAGTTTTATTTTTAATCAAATCAACTAAAAATCAAAGAATAAAGAGGAACATGATGTATATTTACATTTATTATTGACAAAGTAGCTCTCAGTGAATCCAATACTTAATGAAAGCATAGTAATAGAAAAATAAATAATACATTTAGAATATTTGAAAAACAGGTCTTGAATTAATTTATTAAAAAGGTTAACAAAACAGATGCCTGTGTGGTTCAATTGGTTAAGCATCTGACTCTTGATCTCAGCTCAGCTCTTGATCTCAGGGTCATGAGTTCAGGCCCCACAATGGGCTCCATGATGGGCATGAAGCCTACTTAAAAAAGAAAAGAAGAGAGAGGA
>NC_044311.2:139472670-139577670 GCF_007474595.2 Lynx canadensis
AATGGAGAGAGAGGAGAGGAGAGGAGAGGAGAGGAGAGGAGAGGAGAGGAGAAGAGAAGAGAAGAGAAGAGAAGAGAAGAGAAGAGAAGAGAAGAGAAGGGAAGAGAGAAGAGAACCTAAGACTCATATTGTGGAAGCATGTACAATCATGTACAATTAAGGCAGTGCATGACACAGAATACTTTTTCTGTTTTGATATTTCTTATACAGCTGACCAGCACTTAAGGAATGTAGACCAAGCATCTTTCAGGGTAAATCATGAATGTTAGGCATAAAATATGAGCAACCGAAAAGCTTCTGTCTTTGATGCTGTTCACAGCCTGGATATGGGCTCATATGCCCTACTCCTCCCAGAGGACATGAAAAGCAGCTTGAATGACTTCTAAACGAACACTGGCACACTCCTCTGTAATCATTTTCCACATTCAGACCATCTCAGGAAGAGAAGATGAGCAAATTAGATGTTCAGTTAAGAGGAAAGAACAGGGGCTTCAGGGTGGCTTGGTCGGTTAAGTGGGGGACTTGGATCAGGTCATGATCTCACAGTTTGTGGGTTCAAGCCCAGTGTCGGGCTCTGTGTTGACAGCTAAGAGCCGGGAGTCTACTTCAGATTCTGCATCTCCCGCCCCTCCCCTCTCATGCTCTGTCTCCCTCTCTCTTTCAAAAATAAATAAACATTAAAAAAGTTTTTTTTTAAAGAGGAAAGAACAGACAACAGATTCCATTAATGAATTGCGATGAATATAAGAAATCAAATCAGTTATTTTGTTGCAATTTCACTCTACTTTGACAAAAATATGTCACTTTCTTATATTACTATCATTCTTATGAAGATTTTCTCTCACCCATACACATACTTATTTGTTGAAAAATACGAGTTTCTTTTATTTCTGCGGTTAAAAAGTCTACATTTTCAAAGTAAATTTCATTAAAAACAAGGACAACACTTAAGTTGCATGATTCTTTTGCCCGTCTAATTTATGAAATGTTTATTAATTAATCTGTCAATTGTGATCACAGATTTTATTAAATTTAGCCCTAATAACCTCCTCTTTATTTCATCTGGGCAGCATCTTAAAACTTTCTCAAAATCCAGCTCAAATCCTAATCCTCCATTAAGATCGCAAGAGCATGCTTTCAAAAAGTGCCCATTCCAAATAAATGGTATCCAAAATCTATAAAGAACTGATCAAACTCAAAATCCAAAAAATAAATAATCCAGTTAAGAAGTGGGCAGAAGACATGAACAGACACTTCTCTAAAGAAGACATACAAATGGCTAATAGACACATGAAAAAAATGCTCAACATCACTCCTCATCAGGGAAATACAAATCAAAACCACAATGAGATACCTCCTCACACCTGTCAGAATGGCAAAAATTAAAAATCCAGGAAGTAACAGATGTTGGCAAGGATGCAGAGAAAGGGGAACCGTCTTACACTGTCGATGGGAATACAAACTCGTACAGCCACTCTGGAAAACAGTGTGGAGGTTCCTCAGAAAGTTAAAGACAGAACTGTCCTATGACCCAGCAATTGCACTACTAGGTATTTATCCAAATGATACAAAAATACTCATTTGAAGGGGCACATGCACCCCAATGTTTATAGCAGCACTATCAACAATGGACAGATTATGGAAAGAGCCTAAATATCCATTGACTGATGAACTGATGAAGATGTAGTGTGTGCATATATATGTATATATAATGGAATATTACTCAGCCATCAAAAGGAATAAAATTATGCCATTTGTAATGATATGGATGGAGGTAAAGTGTATTATGCTAAGCAAAATAAGTCGGTGAGAGAAAGACAAATACTATGCTATTTCACTCATATGTGGAATTTAGGAAACAAACAGATAAACATAGGAGATGGGGAGGAAAAATAAAATAAGATAAAAAGAGAGAAGGAAGTAAATCATAAGAGACTCTTAACTATAGAAAATAAACTGAGAATTGCTGGGGGAGGGGAAGCGGGGATGGGCTAAATGGTGCTTGACATTAAGGAGGGAACTTGTGATGAGCATTCAGTATTTATGTGAGTGATGAGTCACTAATTTCTGCTCTTGAAACCAATGCTACACCATAGGTTAATTAATTTGACTTAAAATGAAATTTCAGAGGGGAAAAAAATAGTAACCATTCCTCTTCTAGAAACAGAATGCTTTCTAAAAGTTTGCTTCACAGAACATTCTGATCCTTGAGATGATTTTTCCAATTAATTTTATTTTTAATTAAGTTTGGAAAGTACTGTATATTATATCCCTCTTTTAAAGATTGAAAAGGCAGATTAATTATTAAAAGTTCTCAAATTTCCTGAAGTAATAATCTAAATTGGTTTGATTAAATCCAGGTATCTCTAAATGTATTTGGCAATGGAAGGTTTCCTCCATTGTCTAAGATTTATTAACAACTACCTAAATGGTATTTCACGTATCTCAACTTAAGAAATGCAGTATTATGGAAGGTAGATAACATTGGTTGGTTATTAATTCATACACTTGTCACAAACATGCCATAATGGAGCCAGCATGAGTTATCATGTTCCACAAAGGCAGTTTTATTCAACCATAAAGCAAGGTTAGCATAATTGCAAGGCAGCTTCAAGATTCCAACAGTGACTCTTCACTACACATTTAACCTGACTTCATTCATGCCACACAAAGCAAAGCACAATACAAAGTCACACAACAAACAAGATACAAGAAGGGGTAAGAAGTTAACAAACCAAGAGAAAAGCCTGTGTTAATGCGCGCTGTAGGTGAGGCCGCTGTCCCATCCGGGTCAGCTCTGGGCTCACGCTGCTTGTTATGTCCAGGCAGTGGGGAATCTCTGTTATGTTCAGAGATCAACCGCCCAGAGCCTTCCGCTGCAAGCTGCCTTTTTAATGCAGGCAGGACTGGCAGGGTCAGCATCTGGAGAGTCTGACGGTTTGCTGCAAAAGCCCTCCCTTTATAGAGGAATTTAATCAGTCCTGGGCCTTTGCAGGCTTCTTCTGGCTCTAGTGATTATCGGCTTTCAGTTCCTGCAGGCTCTTTTGGTTTTGCTGATTATCAGTTCTGGGTGCCATCAGCCTGTGCTGGTTTCAGTGATATTTGGTCTCAGCTGCAACGCCTTGGCTGCCTACGTCACTGCTTGACCTGAGTGACTCCATCTTGATGTCTACAATACCACTTTATGACACTTTTTATTACATTGGAATTGGCTGCCTTCTTGTTTAGCTTTTTACACATTTATGACTACTTGAGTATTGTCTTTTTTCTTAAGTTTCCCAAATACCTAGCAAAAGTCACATAAAACAACTGTAATTGTGGTTGTATGCACGCATATTATATATATATATATATATAAAATATTGCACATTATATATATAAAAATATTGCATATTATATATATATGTAAAAAGAAGATACAGCAAACCTACAAATAAGAAATAATGCCATATGTCACATTTAATCTATTAAAACTATTGAAATATTTCAGACAAATGGTATAAAGAATAATATAGGGAACAATATATCCATATCACCTTAAAAAATATAACTTTAGACTGAAAATTGAAAAGCCCTATATATCCCTCCCTGGTGGCATCGTATGCTTTCTCTTTAGAGGAAACCACTCTCCTGAAGTTATTATTGTCCATTTTCAAAAGCTTTCTTAGTAGTTTATTACAAACCCTATGTTCTTAAATAGCAGTGTTAATTTATGTATTTTATAGTTTATATAAATGGTTACGCTGTATACATTTTATTAGTTATCTTATTCATAATTATATTTTTTGATACTGGGTATACTGAAATTACTCATAAAATTCATGCATATTTAATGCTAAACAAAATTGTATTACATAAATGAAATATATGTATTCAATATTCAGTTGACGTATACTTAAGTATTCCGATTTGCTGGTACTCAACATAATACTTCTGTGAATTTTTTTCAGTTTATTTATTTATTTTGAGAGAGAGAGGCAGGGGCAGAGAGAGAGAGAGAGAGTGAGTGAAAATCCTAAGCAGACTCTGTGCGGTCAGTGCAGAGCCTGATGCAGGATTCAATCCCCCAAACTGTGAGATCATGACCTGAGCTGAAATCACGAGTCAGATGCTGAATCCACTTAACTACCCAGGCACTCCCTTCTGTGAATATTCTTTTTTTTAATGTTTGTTTATTTTTGAGAGACAGAGAGAGAGAGCATGAGTGGGGGAAGAGCAGAGAGAGAGAGACAGACAGAATCCGAAGCAGGCTCCAGGTCTGAGCTGTCAGCACAGAGACTGAGGCCAACTTGACCTCAGGGACCATGAGATCATGACCTGAGCGGAAGTTGTGTGCTCAACCAGCTGAGCCACCCAGACACCCCCTTTCTGTGAATATTCTTAAAAATAGTGCTGTTAGCACTGTGGAGTGCATGCCATTATACTTATGGTAGTAGAATTTCTGCACCTTTATATATGCGTACCATTAACTTTGTTTACTGGTATTTATTGAGTGACAAATAAACTCCAAAATATGGTAGCCTGAAACAACAACCATCTGTATTCACTCACAAAATGGCAAACTGGGATGACTTGGGAGAGATAGCTACGATAGCTTAAATGCTTGGATCCTCTGGTTTGTGGGCTCAAAACTCTAATCCAGGAGTCAATAAATCACACATGGCAAACGAAATCTCGTCCATGGCCAGATTTTACATGGCCAATAGACTGTGCATATATTTCATTTCAGAGTTGTTGAAAACAAAACCAAAAGCAGAAAAAAGAAAAAAAAAGCAAACACAAAGTAGAAGAACAGAGTTTTTATGTGATCTTCAAAGTCTTAATTATTTACTGGGTGGTTCTTTGCAGAAAACAAAACAGAGCAAAGCGAAAACAAAACAAAACCTTTGCTGACCCACCATGGTCAGCTAGCTGGGGCTTCCAAGGGCAGTGTCAAGGTCCTCAAAAGCAAGGGAGAAGGCCAGCCCCAGTGAACATTTTCCAATGTTCTGCTTGCTTTACAATTGCAAGGGTCTCGTTGGTGAAAGCACTCACTAAGCTATCCAACAGAGACCCAGAGAAGTATGGTTAGTTGAGTTATTACTGCAACATTCTAGCACAAGTGGGCATTGCCAGTTGACTCTCCAAATTTCTTATAATAGTGCACTTCCCCATAAGTAGTAAATAAGGCTTCTTCTTGTTCCTCAATCTCTTCACTACTTGGTAATTACAGAGTGAACAATTTTTGCCTAACTGATATGTATAGAATTGTAACTCGGGATGCCTGGGGGCTCAGTAGGTTAAGCGTCTGACTTCGGTTTAGGTCATGATCTCATGGGTCGTGAGTTCCAGCTCCACATCGGGCTCTGTGCTGACAGCTCAGAGCCTGGCGCCTGCTTTGGATTCTGTGTCTCCCTCTCTCTCTGCCCCTTGCTCGTTCACACTCTGTCTCTCTCCCTCTCTCTCTCTTAAAAATAAATAAACATTAAAAAAAATTAGAATTGTATCTCATTGGGATTTTTCTTTGTGTTTCCTTGAATAATAGGTAATTAGTATCTTTTCATATATTTATTCATAACTTGTATTGTCCATTTTGTGAATCTTTGTTCATAGCTTTTAATTTTTTTTTTAATTTTTTTAATGTTTACTTATTTTTGAGAGAGAAAGAGAGACAGAATATGAGCAGGCAAGTGGTAGAGTGAGAGGGAGACACAGAATCTGAAGTGGGCTCCAGACTCTGAGCTGTCAGCACAGAGCCTGACGCAGGGCTCGATACATATACATCATTATGCATGTATAACTGTATATATGTCTATTCTGGTTATTAATTGTCTGATATATATGTTCCAAATAATTTATTTCTATTTTTTCTTTTCATTTTTAACATTATAGTTTATATAGGTAACTTTATAATTGTTATGAAGGAAGATGTATGTTTTAAGATCTTATTTCCCTCCCCAAGTTTATAAAAATAGTTTTCTATAAATCTGATATTTTTAAAGTTTTTCTTTTTCATGTTTAGATCTTAACTATAACGAGAATACATTTTTAAGGCATTTTTACAGGAATCCCATTTTTTTTCTGAAGAAGAAAAAACTGACCAAACATTAACTGAATATTCTGTTAATGCTACATTGATTTACAAAAATGCCAATTTTGTCAAATATGCCCTCTTTTGGTAAAACTGGGTCTGCTTTAACTCTATTCTGCTCTATCAGACTATATTTGCTCTCCATTTCTATATATCCTAACATGCCACTTACGTAGTTTCAGAATATTTCTGGTAAGGTTAGTCTCTGTATCTCTTTTGTTTTTATTTCTGTTTTTCCCAGAATTTGCCTGTCAATATTGTTGACCTATGGTGTTCTTTGGTCACCCACATGCACACAAACACAAACAGGTGATTTTTTTCAAGTTTTGGGAAACTCTCATTGGGTTTATGATTAGAATTGTAATGATTTACGGTTTACGGTTTAACTTAGGAGACATGTACATATTTATGACAAATATTTCTATGGGTGAATATGATGCCTTTATGCAGAAATTCTTTACTGTCTTTTACAAAGTTTTATAATTTTCAACATTTAGGTGTCATACTTTGTTACTTCTGGGATTTTGTGGACTATTAGCTTGTTGAGTTTTAGTAAATTATTCATGTATATTTTAGAAGAATGTATACGTATATATAATTCACAGGTACAAAATTTCATATATATTTATTTGGTCAGATGTTGAAATTGTGCTATTGACCTCATTATTTTTTTCTTATTTTTTCTCTACTGAAGTTAGGAACTGGTAGAAGAATGTTATAAAACTACCAAAGTGAAAGCCTGATTGTGAATGTATGAATGTCCCCTTGAGTTCCATCACCATCATTCATGTTTCTTTATGCATTTTGAAAGAGGGGGGGGAAGAGCAGGTGCACATGTGCACAGGCACATGCGAGCTAGGGAGGGGCAGAGGAAGAAGGAGAGAGGGACTCTCAAGCAGGCTCCATGCCCCAAGCAGAACCCAGCACCAAGCCTGTTGTGGGGCTCAATCTCACAACATGAGATCATGACCTGAGCTGAAATCAAGAGTTAGCTCCTTAATAAATTGAGCCACCCAGACAACGATTTTTACAATTTTGAAGCTCTGTCACTAGGTACATTGACGTTTATTGATAATTATAACTCATGAACTGAACTACATACTATTAAGAAGAAAACCTCCTTTTACTTAAGGATGATGGTTTTTGCCTTCAAATCTAATTTGTCTGTTATTAATATAGCTTTTTAGATTACTTTGTGTTCATATTCATTTGGTATATATTTTTCTTTTGCTTTATCTTGCATTCTAGGAATATCTCTTTATTATGGCCTTGGATCATTTTTTTAATATAATATATGCTCTGTCTTTACTGGTAAATGTTTTTAAATGTTTTTTTTATTTATTTTGAGAGTGAGAGAGAGAGAAAGAGAGAGAGCACATGCGCACAAGTGGGAGAGGAGCAGAGAGAGAGGGAGAGAGAGAATCCCAAGCAGGGTACCCAACATGAGACTCGATCTCACAACTGCAAGATCACAGCCTGAGCCAAAACCAAATCAAACACCCACTGACTGAGCCACCCAGGCATCCCTTTTACTGGTAAATTTAACCCCATTACATATACGGTACTTACTGACCAGTAAAGATTCTTTTCTGCCATCTCGTGTAGTGATTTTTATTGCTCTTTTTTCCTTCCATGTATTTGTATTTTTAGAATCTATTTTTGAGATAATTTACAAAACAAAAGAAAATTTCTTCAATATTCTCTTTCGTTTAAGGGTCAGAGAAAAGCCCCTACTGTTTCATTTCAAAATGATTTAAACCCCGGCTTATAATTTTGTTCCATTCAAAATATAAAGCCAAAATTAAAATAGAGTTGTTTTTAATTCAGGACTGGAGAAAAAAATTCTAATAGTTTAACCTGGGACTAAACCCAACTCCTCATTGTTTATCTACCAATTTGTTTTTCTCTTTACATGCTGCAAAATTCTGGTATTTCATTATCTAATATCCCATCCTCTAGGAAAAATACCAATTTACACCAATCTCCCTCTGATAACGGCCATGTGGGGCCACAAAGCTTGATATCATTGGGTTATTCAAGTTCTTAGCTCTCTAAACCAAACCATGTAGTGGGGGAGGGGAGAAGGAGGTTGGATTGTGACCAATGGCAGCTGTGGGAAAAGGAATAGAAGAAAGTGATCTCGAAGGGACAGCCAATCAGTATGATGATACTGGGATTCACTTTGGGGTTCCTTTGCTCTTTCCCATAAATACTTTCTATATCTACTCTGCCTTTTCTACTATACCTTTGTGTTCTCTCCTTTCTTTCTTTGGATTGGTCAAGTATTCTAATTTTTTTTTCCAATTAGAAAATTATTATGGCATACTTTTATTTATTCATGGATGTCTGTTAAATTTTAACACTCATACTTAATAGAATAGCAAGAACTTAATTCAGCCGACTAAATCCTCCTTCCAAACATTAATATAATAGCTTATTTAAATATACAACTATTGGTTGATAGCTAGTTATAGTCTATCAAAATTTTGATGATAATGATGTAATATCTTGTGCTTACATTATTATTATGGAGATGTTTGCTTTTTTATTCCTTAAGAGGTACCCTCTCCCTCTTAGAGAGAGGGGTTCTGGTGTTTAATTATAAAGTTCCTAAGAATGAACATTATATCATTTTCTATGATCCATTTGGGAAATGTAGTTATTTCTCAATCTGATAATTCATGTACTATCTCAAATTTAGAAAATCATCAGCCTAAATTCTTTGAATTCTACCTAACACCATGTTTACTCGGTTATTTTCTTCTAGAACTCCAATTGAACACATATCTGTGTCCATATTTTTTCATATTTGTGCCACTCTGTCCCCAATATCTTTTAACTTATTGTTCTTAACTCCCTATCTTTTTTTTGTGCTCAATCTATGAGGCATTCTGTGCACTTCTTCATACATATTTCTGGAAGTCCACTAGCTCTCTTTTTGGTTATATAAATTATCTAGCTCGTATGCAAATTACCTTTTGTCATTTGTCTTTTATGTAAAATTGCAATGCATTTTAATTGCACTATTAGTAAATTCTAGAGGTTGTTTTTTTTTTTTTTTAAGTATGAGTTTTGGGACAATATTATATTGTCTTCTCAACCTTTTGCTTTTTTGAACAACCTATTTTATCTTATTTATCTTATAAATCAAGTATCTGAAAATATTGGGATACTTTTCTGATATTTATTGTCTCTGCTGACTCTTCCAATTTTGGCTGATTTTCTTACGTTTGAAATTTTGACTATGCAATCAGGCAGGCTGTTCTAATCTATGGGAAATCTCAGAGGCCCCTGTTAAGGATGTTTCTTCCCGGAGGATTTTTGTTTCTGCTATACGCCCTTGGACCCCACTCACTCTCAATCAGTAAAACTAAATTCATTATCAACTCAGGGATACTCAGCATGCTGGCAGTTCAAAATCTAAATACTTGTAAGATCTAGAAGTTTCAATAGATGGGAGAAACTTGAGTCTCAGCCAGAAATCTGGCAACCGAGGTACGCTTCCTTCTAGTCCGCCTTTCTAGTCCCCCCTTTCTTTTGTGTGGATCTTTTCTAATCCCTACTTTTCTTGAGTGTGTGACCTTTCAAGAACGTAAATGAATGCGAGACCTCTCAGATCCACCTTCCCACTTTCTTCCGGCTTAAAATGAGAGCCTCCTTTAAAATCAAGTTTCTAGGGGCACCTGGGTGGCTCGCCAGTTAAGTGTCCGACTTCGGCTCGGGTCATGATCTCGCGGTTCGTGAGTTCGAGCCCCGCATGGGACTCTGTGCTGACAGCTCAGAGCCTGGAACTTGCTTCTAATTCTGTGTCTCCCTCTCTCTCTGCCCCTCCTCTCTCTCTCTCTCTCTCTCTCTCTCTCTCTCTCTCTCTCTCTCTCTCAAAATAAATAAACATTTAAAATATTTTTAAAAAAATCAAGTTTCTAGGTGGAAAATTTGGAAAATATCTCTAAGTCAGCTTATGCCTTATATACACATTATATTTTATGAGTATATGTGCATATATATATATGCATTTCTTTTACTCGTCTTGTATTTCATATATATAAACATTTCTTTTACATTTCATAATTTTGTGTGTGTGTATTCAAAATAGAAAATGCCTCATATTACTATAAACAACTTTCATTTACTATTCAAAGGAATTTTTTGGAAAGTCATGTACTACTTTAAAAAAGGCAGAACTTTCTATCTAAAGAGTGGTATTTCTATAATTTATGACTGACAATGATTCAAAGGCAAATCAATAAAAATAAACTCATTTGCAAACCCCAAAAATATAATTTTTACTTATATGAAACTGATTTATCAGTAAGATAAAAAAAACTCTTTAATTAAATATATTAAAAAAATAAAAATGTATTCTCCTAGATTTAAGTAAAAATAAGAAAAAACTAAATATATACACATTTTTCACATTTTTATTAAAGTAACTACCATGTGTAATTTATTATTTATAAATGCTCAAAGATAAATAAATGAAAGAACTTTCATCAGAAAGCTGTATATATAATGGCTTTAAACCGTCAAGGTTAAATAATAAACAAAACCCAGAAAAGTTTTCAAGTCTAACTTTAATAATATATTAAAATATACTAGTTCTGCATAAAGTTAAAAGCTGCCTACGTGAAAATACTTACTTTTTAATGTCACCAGAAGACATTAACAATTTTCAACACTGTTATTATATTCCCTTGTTTGAATTCCACAATACCTCTACTTAGATAGAGCTTCCTATTTATGTGGCTAAGTAAAACAATACATTTGTGGAGCATTTGCAAAGCAATAATAACTGTGCACGTATTAGCACCTCAAGAAATTTCTAAATCTTTAATAGCATGCCTAGTCACATGTAAAAATCATTAAAATGCATACATTTTAACTGCAGATTTTTAAAAAATAAAAAGAGTTGTTTTTAACTCAGGACTGGAGAAAAAAATTCTAATAGTTTAACTTGGACAAAATCCAACTCCTTAGTTTTTATCTACCAATTTGTGTTTCAGCCCGTGTTCCAAACCCTTGCCCCATCAGCCAAAAAGTATTTTTTAACATTTTTTCCCTTGGATATGTTGATTCGTAGGTACTTGCTTAGTGATAGGACTTCATAATAATTTGGTCCCCAAACCACGCAAATTTCAAAATTCCTGAGATTAATTAACCTCTTATTCCCCAAGTGATGCACCATCAGCATATGAACAGGGCTTAAGGCAATTTATATGCAGGCTAAGTAATGCAGAGTGAGGCAATTAATCCCAGTTAGTTATCTACATTGATTAAATTCACCTTCAAGCTGCTCTCTTCTTCCAATCATTTGACGAACATATGCAGGTAAAGGGTCTAGTTAAAATTGTAATTCTTTCTTCATAGAAAGAGAAATCATCCGAAAGATTATGACTGGAAATGAGTAAAAGCCTGTCATTCAGGTAGGGCAGTGATTCACAACTTTAACGGGCCTTAGAATCATCTGGAGCCCTTGTCAAAAGAGAGACAGCTGGACCTCACTTCCCAAGTTTCTGATTCAGTAGGTGCAGGATGGGGCCTGAGAATTTGTGTTCCCAGCAAGTTGCCAGGTGACGATGATGGTGATGCATCTGCTGTAGGCATCACACTTTAAGAGCCATTGACCTAAGCTGCTCTTTGAGAATTGGTCAGGTAGCAACATTCAGAGGAAATAAGGAATATGTACAACACTTCCCATTTTTAGCCTTGCAATTCTTTAGTACGTTGCATCAGTTCTATTAAATACTTTCTTCATTAAAAATATTTTTATAAGCCAAAATTGTCCAAGAAACTCTACAAGTTAGCTTTTATGAATCGATTGGATATACTGATAGATCATCAAGTCAACATTTTCAGCTGTCTTCTTGACAGAAGTAATTGACCCCACGGTCTGCTTAAGAGGAGCAAAGCTGATGCTTAGAAACAGGTAATGGCATATTTATGTTTGTGAAAGGAGGCCGAGGACAAAGGAAAGGGCACAATGATGCATTCATGTGGTCTTAGACAATAGTCTGGATTTCATAAATTCTGGGACTGCTCAGATTTCTTCCATTTGGGGGTCACCACATAAAATATATGCCCAGTTTATCTAGTTTCCAATAAACAAGTATTTTTAAACAGGTTTTTTTAAGCTTAATTATGTCCCAAATATTACATGGGGCATATCTTAGTAGAAACGATTTGTTATTTATGAGATCCTCAAATTTAATTGAATGTTTTTATTTGCTAAGTCTGGCAACCATATTCTAATTGGATTTACTCAAATCAAAGGTTGGAAGAAGCAATGTGGGTATACACATAATATATGGATATATATATATATAATATTTGGATATACACGTGTGTGTACATATATATTACATATATATAGTCATAAGAAACTGTTTTCTTTCCCCTAAATGTATCATTATATCATGCAATGTTTAATCAAGAAAGTAAAAGTGTTTTGAGTATTAACACCTTACACACTGTTGGAGAAGCTGAGGAAGAGAAGGTCCAAAGGGAGGAAAGTTACTAACCAACCTCCGGAAACACTAGCATGGTTGAAAAAGTCGGAACTAGCAAGGAAATCTTGGAAGCCAGTCATGTCCAGCTGTGAACAGGATTGGGACCATGAAAGAAGCTTAGGAAAGCTCTTGCCCCTCTGCTTCTGAAGATGAGCTTATGAGAACCAAGGATATTATGGTCAATTGATTGTTGGGTATACAGGATAAAGATTAAGAGGTCAAGAGCAAAGTTGGAAGTGGAGATCTAGGTTTAAGAATCATGCCCTCTAGGGGTGCCTGGGTGGCTCAGTCGGTTAAGGGTCTGACTTCAGCTCAGGTCATGATCTCACAGTCTGTGAGTTCAAGCCCCATGTCAGGCTCTGTGCTGACAGCTCAGAGCCTGGAGCCTGCTTCCGATTCTGTGTCTCCCTCTCTCTCTGCCCCTCCCCCGTTCATGCTCTGTCTCTCTCTGTCTCAAAAATAAATAAAAAACATTAAAAAAAAAAATTAAAAAAAAAATAATAAATAAAAACATTTACAAAAAAATAATGGTGCCCTCTACCACGGTGCTCCTATTCCTGGTCTTATCAGGCACTGTTACAAGTTGTTGAATTGTAAACTCCTAAGTAAGGAGGTGGGCTTAACCGAATCTCCATAGCGGTGACAAGGTTGGTCACTTCAAAACACTGACTTTTTGCTATACTCCATAGTGAATAGGTTTGATTCAAATTCAAAACTATAGGAGTGCCTGAGTGGCTCAGCTGGTTGATCTTCAGACTTTGGCTCAGGTCATGACCTCGCAGCTCATAGGTTCAATCTCCGCATGGGGCTCTGTGCTGACAGCTCAGAGCCTGGAGCCTGCTTCCGATTCTGTGTGTGTGTGTGTGTGTCTCTCTGTCCCTCACCTACTCATGCTCTCTGTCTCTCTCTCAAAAATAAATAAATAAATATTAAAAAAAAACAAATTCAAAACTATATAGGGAAAATAAAGAACAGAGAGCCAACAGCCTTCTTAAAAAAGGGAGAGAGGACACTTAGTTTTTGTGTGTATGCATTTAGTTTTTAACCCATACTTTCTTATGAAAACTAGATTACAGGAGTTGAGACATTTAACCTTTGCATTGCCAGGTATTTATTATTGATGAAAGCGAGTGCCCCTTGGTATTTTCCACATCTCCTATCCCCTCCAATTAGGCATAATGCCAAAGAGTATTTTATAAAATCATAGAACTGTGTTTTGATTCGATGGATTCATATGTAGATAAATATAGATATAGAGATCTACCCGCTGGGCAGCTTCACGCCCCACACAGACATACAGACAGACTTAGGTCAACAGAAGCTGCAAAACCTCCTTACAACCAGGCAGGAGAGACGAGGTTAGCACAGCATTTGTAGAAAAGTGGAATTTTCAAAATTACAAAGCCACAATTTTACCCATAGCTGTACACACAGTCAATATAAGGTACCCTTCTGTCTGGAAGTTTGAAGCTAAAGGACAATTCAGGGTAGAACAACAAACCCCACCCGACCTGGGCCCAGCCTCCTGAGATAGCAGATCAGTCGGTGTTCTCAAGAACGGCCAGGTCCATTTTTCACAGTCCAAGATGTGATTTGCAGGCCAGTTACACCTAAAATAACCATTGTCTGCCCCTTTGCAGTGCTGGGGAGGAAAATTTGTCCTCTATTTAAAATTTGCCCTTTTAAATTAAATACCAAGGGGTCTGCAAATTAAACGAACCAAAGACAAATTAACAGGAGAAAAGCACACACTAATAATTATGTGCACAGGAGTTCATAGAAAAGAAACTTACAGAAGCAGTTAGACTCAGAAGCTTATTTAACAAAAGAGGGAATGTTCCAGCCTCAAGGGATGATGCATCCTGGGGAAATGATTAGGAATTATATGGAGGAACTAATAGGAGATAAGGGTTATAAAGGTAAGATCTGTTTATGCAAACTCATCTTGGTAACCTCCTGTCTTCAGTGATAAGGGCTGTTCTTTTCTTATGGTGGAGTGGGGAAGGGGGTTGGGGGGATAGGGGCTGGAAGGATGGGCACCTTCCTCAAAGGAAATGTATGCCCTGCTTTTAGGCAGATGAGGGTAGGGCAGAAAACTCTTCCTGTATCTATCTCTTGATTCTTGATTCTTAATTGTCATCAGCTCAAAAGAATCTTTATGCCAAAGAGGCATATTTTGGAGTGGCATATTCTGGACCCATTAGACAAAAAGAGCTTGCTGACATCTTCTTTAAAACATAAAAGCCCCTTATTAAGGGAATACAGGGTAATATTCATTAGGTCTCTAGAGTCAAAATAACTTATCTCTTCTCATAGCACATAACTTAATTTCTTAGCATCCTCTTCAAAAACCTTCTTTGGCTACTTTAAAGTTTAGCGTTGTTCTTTGTAATTTTCTTATTACATGATTTAGCCTGGCGTATGGCACTCTACTATATCCATTGGTACATTTTTCTAAATAATTTGAACATGCCATTTCCAGCTAAGATTGTCTTTTGGCCTTTCCCTACAAAACTGATTCAGAGGGGATCAAAACAAAACGAAACAAAACCCCGAATGTATACATTGACACTATAATGGGAGTGCAATCACAGGGAAGCAGGAACGAGTACAAAAGAGAAATGAGACAGAAATGAGGAAAATGAATAAAAGAAGGGACATCGCCAACCTAGCCATGACTTTGTAATGAGCGTGGTTCATGACTCTGTCCCCCAAACTACCTTCAGAGAAGATGTGCAAACCATTGCAATTCTATGCCACCTTAGAGGAGGGGCAGGAAGGGAAGAAGCAGGAAGACCATCTTTTATTGGCCACAGTTCCACGATAGGCTGTCAACCCTCATGAGCTCCATTTGTACCAACTGGTCCTCAGGGCATTCACCATGACAGTTAGATCTCAAGACAGCAGCAGGGCCTCCGTGGCACAAGCAGTTCATGGTATGTTTAAGGCAAATGAATAAAAACAGGGAAGAATCACTTACACGAAATGTTAATAGTATTTTCCTAAACAGTCAGACTAATTAATGCTGTAACTCTTACAGCTAAAAATATCTCAGAATACACAACCGTGAGGGAAAGCTTCAAAATTCCTCCTCTCTGCCTTTCCTTAGAATGTTCTATCACGGTATCTTGAAGCTGAGAATTGCATATAGATCTAGAACTGTGTTTCGTGGAACTAATACAAGAGCCCAAAGAGTCAGACAGAAAGAAGTCAAGTCAAATTGACCCTCGACTTCAAATGATTTCTCAGATACCTATGTGTGTTAAACGTCATTGACTATTTCACATTTCAATCATTTGGGGAGGAATAAGTTTTTAATGGATATATTTACATTTTATTTCTGGTTTGGGATTTTTAAAAACTTAAACCATTCAATATTATGGAACTCTAATCTGTAAATAAGTTAATAAATGTTACATGAGGGATTTACTTTCTTTGCAAAAGGACTTTTATCCTATAAACATTAATAGGGACGTGGATTTTATCAAACACCAAAACCCAAGAACACTGCCTTTCAGTCCATTTCTTTTGAAAGCTAAATTTTATAGAGCTCCATGATCACCATTTTTCTGATAGTAGACAGATAAATGAATAAATAACTACTGGGGCCCCTGGGTGGCTCAGTCGGTTAAGCATCCCGTTCCTGAGTTTCAGCCCTGGTCTGGCTCTGTGCTGACAGATAGGAGCCTGGAGCCTGCTTTGGATTCTGTATCTCCCTCTCTCTGCCCCTCGCCCACTCTATCTCTCTCTCTCAAAAATGAATAAACATTAAAAATATTTAAAAAAATAAATGACTACCAATTTAAACATTAAAATATAAAGTTATTCCCATGGAAACTTAACAATTTATAATTAGGAATAAAACTGACTTCAGAAGTTGATGTGATATAAAACTACAATAATTATTTTTATTTCATAACATTTTAAGACTAATAAGAATATGGCATAGGTTTCTTACATATTTATATAATTCTAGATTTAGTTCTTTTAATGATAGTGCTGAATTCTAATCTTATGCTTTTAATTTTAATTACTATTCATGGAGCAATAAAATGCCTTATTCTCAAATTCATAAAAGCAGAAACATACAATAGTCATTTGAATTTTGGTGTAAAATTTTGCAAATTTTTAAGTTTAAGGGATTTAATTTTTTATAATTCAAAGCTGTCTGTAATTGGAAGGTTACTGATAAAATGCTTTGTAGAAACAATTTTTATGTGTACAAATACTGAATATGTATTCTAATAAATGCTGCTTTATAGTCTATAACCACTCAGAAGAAAATCTGGGATAGTTTAAGGATTTTAATA
Organism: Lynx canadensis; assembly: GCF_007474595.2. NCBI lineage: Eukaryota > Metazoa > Chordata > Mammalia > Carnivora > Felidae > Lynx > Lynx canadensis. The sequence goes on from NC_044311.2 coordinate 139,489,557, forward strand.
ATTCATCTTATGAATACATAAGCAGATCAAATTAAGCAGTATTCTATTGACTTGATGTTTCGATCAAAAATGTTATGGCTTGATATTTCAGGCAAAAAGACACATTTTAATGATATCAAATGCAAGCAGATATCATATTGGCTGTACTAGGTAAATAAAGGTACATACATCTTTCCTTGTATTTTGACTCATGACAGAACATAATCTATAATACTATGTTTAAAAAATCAACATATTTCTCTTTAAAAATCAACAAAATATCTTTAAAACTTTGATGGATTTACTTATTACAATTTGACCTGATCTTTATGGTTGATGAAATTATTAACTAACCAAATAACACCTCTTTTTCACCTTTTCCTGGCAAAATTCCTTGGTGATAATGTCATAGATGTCTCTATTACTTTTCAATTGGCATCATACCTAGATAAAAATTTATTTTTCAAAATGGATGCTTCTCAACATCACACAGTAAATACTCAGAAATTATTAGTTTATTTGAGTAATTTAATTATGCGTACTCTTGCTCATCAGATGAGGAAAATGTTTATGCTCATAGCTTCAATGCTAAATGCCCATAGCTTGAGTCTAACAGCTTTAGAATTTCTGAACATCTGCACAATTACTATAGTGGTCTTTAACAAATAGATTTGGGGTGTTTCTGTATCCCAGGCACTGTGCTAGACACAGGGGATATGATGATGATGATGACGTACATAGTTTCAGGTCCTCCAGGCTTCTATTTACTATTTTTATATATGTTATGAAAGGAAGAAAGAAACAAGAATTGAACTAGAGAATGATGCGGATGTGCTTACTTGGGGAAGGTGACTGGAGAAGGCCATCAGACATGAGATAATATTGAATGAGAGATATAAAAATTGGGAATGGAGTAGACATAGGAACCAAGGAGGAAAGAACAGTGCAGAAAAGTGGGTAGCTTAGGTGATGTGAGGGACTGAACTGTAATACAGCGAAGATGAGGAATAGATAGCCCTGGATGATACTGGAGATGTAGACTTGACTTTGTATTTTATTTCAAGTAGAGTAAGGAAACACTGGCAGTTTTGTAGGCATGAAAGTTAAACGATCCTATTTATATGTTTAAAGAGTCACTCGCGTTGTGGTTGATACTGAAGAGTTGCAGTATAATTAGGGAAGCACTTTACAAGGCTGTTGTAATAGAATGAGGAGTAGCAGTGGGTTTGACTAGGGTGATAGAGAAGTTTATGAGAAGTAATCAATAATAGCTACTGCGATAGTAATACCAATGATACTATTACCTCAGCAGGGATTGAAGATACGTGAAAGAATAATCGTAATGTTACCTATGAAACCCACGATACAATAAGAAGACAGTGATGCCATTTGATACCCAAATTATCATGAGAGAGTGTAAGGATAATACCTGACAGTCCAAAGAAATTGAATGATTGTTGCAGTACATTTCTTGAGCAGGTGTTGTGGTTAGAAGACATACTTCTTGAAATAAAAGTTCAATGCTGCCCCAAAATGTGGAGCTGACAAATATAAATGGCAGCCATGGCAATAGATAACTAAGTTAGAGGGGAAGGAAAGAAGATGGGTAGACCAAGACCAGAGTATTAGCTAGTTAATCCCTGTAAAGGTTTAATGCACAGTGATTAGTGACAGGTGTTAGAAGGGAGAAGAACAAAATCTTCAGTGAATCAAGTGAAGTTACCATAAAGTTAAAAGTATAGGGTTATTGGATCTTTCAATCAAATCATTCAGCTTTAAAAGCAGTCTAGAAGTTGAGGTGGTAAACGAAATGGCAATTGCCCATTGAAGAACTGTAACACGAAGCAATCTCCTCATCTCTAATGTGGAGATCATTATATTTGATTTGAGATTATGTAAATGGAAGCATAATTACTTCAACCTTAGCATGATGAAGCCCTTTGAAAGGCTTCAGAAGGAAATGCTGAAAATACACAAAGTATTACCATTATAAAAAAATCTCCAAATCTCTACCTGGAGTACAATTATCTTTCTGGTTTTGTTTTTATAAACAATTATAGCACAATACAAAATTTCATTTAAAGAGATATAAAGCATTTGATATGATTTTGGAATTGTTCGCTACACTTTATCAATGCAACACAAAAATCAATGTTTTCCTTAACAAAACAATGGAGTTGTTGTATAAAGGAAAAATTGCTTCAGCTTGGATTCCTTGCCAAGTCAGGTAATTAAAACATAGAAACAAATTGCTAAGTGTTTTTCATGGAACATAATACTGATATAGAAGTCACACATCTTTGGAACTGCTATCATATATCAAGAATTGGGGAAAAAAAAAGAGATGCCATCTGGTGTTTTAGGTTTGATATATAAGTAACCTGTGATTGAATTTATCACAGAAAAATCCATAAGCATAGGACTTTTAGAAAGTTCAAACTATGGGTGACCATAAAGCATTGGCATTACCTGTGAATCAGACACTTCTGCTCTAAGAGCCTCCTAATTCAGAACCTCTCCAATTCTTTACTTTGTTTTTCCTTCTCATGGTTTTCATTAGTCCAGCACAAGCCATCACAAGTTTAAAGGACACAAAGTAGAATGAGGACATCTTAGAATACAAACTCCAAAACAAATGAGTGAACAAAATTCACTGTATCTTACATTTTGGTTATTTTCTTTGGTCCTTTCCCAAATATTGGCTAATGCTAGGCACATTATAAAATGAAATATATAATTAAAAATTTGGTTTCATTGTTTACCATCCATTCTTGGACTACTAAGCTGAAAGACAGTGGTTATTTTTTTTTTTTATATTCAAGTAAAGCACTGCTAGAAAATACTTATAAATCCAGGGAAGTGATTTTGAAAATACCATGTTATTTCCATAGGTTTATAGTCCCACTGGAGACATTCAGTCATTTCTTGACATTGTGAAATCCTTTAGCTTTGAATCCTTCTTTTTTCCCTTCCATGTGGATGTTGATGAATTTCAATGCAGCAAAAGGTGATCTCTCCCATTCTTTATCTTTGAATTACAGTCATGAAACTTAGCTTAAAATTTTATCAAAGAAGAAGAAATACACTGTGAAAACGTGTAATAAAAATAGGAAGAGCTTATTTGCAACTTTGATTAAAATAGGGTTAACATCATATAACTCTAATTGTATTGGAAGTAATTTATCTGACAACGCCATTGCTTTAATCCATAATTATAAGTATGAGGGAGAGCTGTCCGATACATGTCTGTCAATCTTAATGCTTTATGATTGTTACAAAGAGTAATTAAGTAAAGAATTGCTAGTCTGCTTTTGTGGTTAGTAGATCATAAAAATAAAATAATATGGAACTGATTTGACAGAATCTAGAAAACAATACCATACTACTTAAGAGCTCAAGTTCTGAATCAGGTAAAATTGGATTTAAATTCTGTCTTTCCCACTTATTATGCACATAATTTTGAGACATTCAGTTAGTTCCTTTCAGCCTCAGGTTTTTTATTTATTTTTTAAGTTTATTTATTTATTTTTAGAGAGATAGAATAGACAGAGAGAAAGAGAGAGAGAGAGAGAGTGGGGGAGGGACAGAGAGAGGAGAGAGAGAATCCCAAGCAGGCTCTGCACTGACAATGCAGAGCCCGACATGGGGGCTCAGTTCCATGAACCGTGAGATCATGACCTGAGACGAAATCAAGAGTTGGACACTAAACTAACTGAGCCACCCAGGCACCCCTCAGGGTTTTCATTTGTAAAATAATATTATCAGACATAGATCTGTGGCAATTAAATATGTCTCATGTATAAAACTTAGGTTGCATGTAGCAAACCTCAAAAAATTATATATACATAAATAGTATGTTTATTCATATGTATATATTCATATACATATATATATAGAAAAAGAGAGAGAGGGAGAGAGAGAGAGAGAGAGAAAGGTAGAAGCAGTCATATAACTAAATGGATATTAAAAATAGATTTTGCCTTTAGAACTTGTATCACCAAATAACATTATTCTACTAAATAGCTTATTTCATTTAAAATATACATGCAAATCTCAAATTGAGAGAGGTGTTATTTAAATACGTATATGCAGGAAAAACATCATCTACATTAGATTTTCTCTTCCAATTTTCGGAAAATCATTTGAAATTAAGTTGGCGAAAGAAATTTAATTTACCAAGTAAATACATTGTGAAGCTAATCATTTAATTTTTTATCTACTTTGCTGCATGTTTTTCATATTATTCGTTTATATGTCCCTGGGTCACTACAAAATATATAAGTGCCTGCAAAACCACATTGAATTACCCTCAGTATGGTTTTAGAATATGCTGTGATATTGCCTTAATCAGACTATCTCAATAACCTTAGCAGCTCACTGTATAGCTATTAGATAAAAGGTATTTTACTCAATTGCCTTAAAGTTTAGTTGATTGGATAACTGTGCATATTCAAGTCACTGGTAATTTTCTAGAAATGATGTCTGTAAATTTTCAAGTTCACAGACTCACCATGCCTGTAAATTACTTATGTTTGAGGTATCTAAATCTAATTTAAATAAGTAGCTGCTTTCCTCAATGAGCAATTTCATGAAGAAACAAGTATTATCTTAATGCCGATATGTGTAAGAATTATTTAATATCACTACGAAGTTTTTAACAACTTTTCCTAGAGTACTGATGCACCAGGACTGAAATAACAAATTGAATAAACAGATCCCTCTAACACTTGCATTTCACATAATAAAATTTGACATGCGCGTGATATTTTTTATTACCTGCAGGATAAATTATTTCACTCTATAGTACGTTTTGAGAATAATTGCTAAATGATAATCGCTTCCACATTCCATACTTTTCTTCTGTGTGAACATTAATGGTTTCCAACTCTGGTGAAGAGATATCCTCCCTGATTAATCAGCGGCAAAGTATGAACTGAAACAAAAATATGTCATCCAAATCGGAGAATGCTAAGTGTTCTTGAAGTTGTATCGATACAGGAACTTTTGTACTTTCCTTACTGTTTTTCTCATATTCTTCTCAGGGGCAAAATTCTCAAGTTTCTAAGCACCAGAATTCCAGCATTTGGCACCGGAAGAAAACAGCAGTTCTAAGAAACTTATATCGAAAAAGAAAAGTACGGAGAGAATTATTGTAACAAACAAAATATAGGGGATGTAATTCCCCTTCTTTATTGCACTGTATGCAGACTCTCTTTAATTTATTAATTATTAATAGGTAAAACATGAATCTCTCATTCTTCCGATATCATGTGCTCTCTAAATTCATAGTGGGCATTATTTGTTTAGTATCCAGGTAAGAATATTTGCCATGCACCCTTTTATGGTTACAAACTACAAACTATGCATTTTCTATGCATCCACTAAAAACAAATACTACCAGCCCCAGTGCCATTAAAATATCTTATATATGTATTTATGCCTTAATTTCTACAAAGGTCACCAGCCCATGAAAATACAGTCCAGCCTCAGTCGTGTGTAATGTGGAGAATTGGGGGACAGTCGGCGGGGGGGGAGGGTAGATTTGAAAACTTTGCATAGGATCCAATTTTTCACAAATGCAATGAGTGCTTGCCAATTAGGCAACATATTTCACTTGCTGGTTAAAATGAAATCCATCTGTGAAACTGTACAAAATAATTGTTCTAAAGTCACCATCCCAGTGACCTTACCATTAATTTGCCTTATTTCTCTGATTTGTCCTAGAATGTTAACTAGGATCCTGGTGTCTGCAGCACAGCCAGAAATCCCGTATGATGGGACTATTGTGGTTCTTCATGTCATGGATGTGTAGATCTTTCCCATAAGGAAATTCAGGAAATAATTCATGGCCAGGGTACCATAATCCATAACCTAGGAGTTAGACAAATTGCCTGGCAACCAGGGATAAATGCAGGTTCTACAAATAAAAAATTAACTTTCTCAGGTTTACCATAATTTATATATGAGGTAAAATTCAATATACTCTGCAAACATTGAGTTTTTAGTACAGCTTAGGTTTTCTTGGAAACCTGGTTTTCTGGAAACACAGTAAAATCTTGGTGTAGCAAAATAATCCAGGGACAGGGACTGTTAAAGGAAAGGCATTTTTTGTGTAAGTGTACTCTTTTTTTTTTAATTTTTAATTTTTTATTTGAGAGAGAGTGCAAGCAGGGGAGAGAGGCAGAGGGAAAGAGAGAGAGAGAGAATCACAAACATGCTCCACACTCAGCACGGAGCCCCATGCAGCACTAGATCCCATGACCCTGGGATCATGACCTGAGCCGAAATAAAGAGTTGGACACTCAACCAACTGAGCTATCCATGTGCCCCGAGGGAAGACATTTTTAAATGACTCATGTGAAGTAGGAAATTACCACTTTGTGTGAAGTAGACCTAGTTAATACTGATCATTTTAAAGAATACGTTTTAACTCCAGCTGTCCCACTGCCAGACATGTCATACCAGGAGCTGTCATCTGTACTAGGGATTTTCCCCTCGGTATAATTTGGTAATAAGAGCAAACTTATAAAGCCTGAAGACATTTAGTTTTTTACTGGATATTGATAACAGAGAAATAATAAATTAGCATTGTGTCTTCGCACTCTTTCAGGCAATATTGCAGTAACAATAACTCAGCAATCTCTATTGATTTCAGCGGGAATATTCTCACTGTTAGTAATTCTGAACCAGAAGTCCAAAACAGAAATTTCAGCTCAAACAGCGCAGCAAATAGCACTTTTCGAGACACTTGCTTACCGGCATAACTGCTGATGGTGGCCATTAGGTAGTTTTCTTTAGCGGAGGAGAGAAGATTAGCCATCTTGCTCAGTCCCCCATTGTTTCCAGTAAGGAGACTTTTATGGTGAGAAAGTCATCTGTGCTGTGACTAGTAAATGAGGTAAATAAGACACATCCTTAGTATCTGGGGAGGAGTGAGAGGGAAGACAGAAGGAAAAGAAAGTACAGTCTCCTGTTGACCAAGAAGCAGGAACGCTGTCCTGTTGGAGACGTCGCTAACTACACGTTATAGGACAGAGCTCATTTACAAAATGTTTGAAAAATGAAGGAACGATTCCGTAGCACAGAGCTTAATTCTCCTGTTAAATGACAAGGTCTACACGCTGCTACCAAGGTCTTTTATTCAACCATCATCACCGGAGTGAAATTCAACTGAGAGGTGGGTTGCTGATTCAATTTCTAAGATGAAAAAGAGAAATTAATATTATGAAGTTGTTTAATGGGTAGAACTTCTACATAGATCGTCAGAATGGTACATGCTGGCACTTAACAACCCCTCATTCTACAGCAAGCTATGACAAGGCTTTTCCAGTGAAGGTCTAGTGATGGTTCCAGCTTCAGGTCCTTACCGTGAACCCAATGATCAGACATAACCTTGACACTGTTCATTCCAGTCAACCTGTGAATGGAATTCTGTTGACTCACTCCAAAACTTCGGGAAAATACAACACAAAATCACTGGGTGGCAACATTCCTAACCTTTCCATGTCATTACACAAAGACAAAATAACAATATTTATATTTATATTTATATTTATATTTATATTTATATTTATATTTATGGCATGCTGGTGCTGCCCAGGCCAAAGGGGAGTGGTCAGGGGCTCCAAGTAGCCTTGGCTTCTACCCAGCCACTCTCAGGTGGCCCCTTTACATCTGTCTCATCACACTACTGGGCAAAATCTGCTCTGATCTGATCTACCAAATGAATAGTCCGGCCCACACATCAATACATTATAGACATTGAAGAGAATTCATAAGTCTTCTTTTATTTATTTATTTTTTTGCAGCTGCCGCATTTATAAGGACTATCAGCAGAACATCTGGCCACTTAACGCATTCTACGGAGAATTTTAAAATATTGTTTTGGAATCTCTGAATTGACATTGCAGATGCTCTAGGCAGTGACAGTGCTTATGAATCCAAGAGAGACTATAACCTTCTCTACCATCAGACCGGTGAAGTATTGTTAAGAAGTTTTCAGGACACAGATCAAAATATTTTAGAAGAATCTTGCCAACGGTCACTGTGTCAGTTTTTGTTCGTGGGTATGATTTATGCTTTATTTATTCTGAATATCGTAAATGCACTCCAGATTTTTCAGGCTAATAATGGGCCCTGAATAATTTTTCAAATAATCTCCAAAAGGTGAAGGGGAGGAAAACGAGCCACTTTCTTTGTGTTGAGAGTCCTCACCCCCAACACACGGATTGTGTAATTGACATTAATGCATTTCTTTCATTACCACGGAGCTGTGCTGCAGAAACTTTGGGACACATCCATTATGTTCAGTTCCTCCTAGCATCATCGCTTTGTACTCTGTGCTGAGTAAAGGATTACAGCTTGGAAATGAGGAGTGACTACTTTGGTATTTTGAGCAATTACCCAAGGAGCACCAAAGATGATCTGCATGGGGGGAAGAAAAAGATAAGACTGCCTTTAAAGTTTCTTTGCCTTTCTTTTTCCCATCTTTCTATTTGTTTTTAATTTAATTAGAGGAGGGCAATATCCGAAAGAGTTACCAGGGGAGAGTGCCCTGTTGATGGAGTGGTGTGAGAATAGTTTGAGAATGAGGAACGACCCCAGCCTTGGCTGTGTTATTAGGCAGAAAACAATATTTTTTAACAGACTGCGTAGAAGGTAACAGAAGTACCATTAACAGTTTAGCTTCTCCAGAAGTAAAAAAATACTCATTACTTTCGCAATTTTTCTCGGCCAAGAAGTACCCAAGGGCATTCTGAAAGGGACGATAACTGATGCTTTTTAATATGTGAGTGTATACTGTCCAGGAGAGCTGCCCGTTCTGCCACCTGAGCAGAAGGCAGAGGCAGCCAGGACACCTCCCCGCCTCATGAACAGACCAATTTTATTTCCTTTCCGACCTATCCTACTTTCCCTTCTTTCTCTATTCTATATGGGTTTCGCTAAATTTTAATTTTTTTTTCAGTTTATTTATTCATTTTTGAGAGAGAAAGAGAGAGAGAAATGAGAAGCAGAGAGAAAGGGGGACAGATGATCTGAAGCAGGTTCTGTGCCCACAGCAGAGAGCCCAACACGGGTTCGAACCCACGAACTGTGAGATCATGACCTCACCTGAAGGTAGATGCTTAACTGACTGAGCCACCCAGGCGCCCCTGGTTTTACCAAATTTTAAATACATTGATTTATACCTATGTACATCATACAGAAACATAGTTAAATAATATTATTTATAGTTCTAAAGCATAAAGGTAAGAAGGTATCAAAAGATAAAGCATATCAGAGCTTCACAATATATCCATTAAGGTTATTATTTTCAGTGTCATGAAAAATTGCAAGAAAATAGATAGGAATATGGATAAATATGTAAGGATTTTACTTTTATTTTCTTTCCTTTGAACTTTAATTTCCTCAAAAGCTTTTTTATAACGTAACTGTTATCAACACTTTACCATTAACAGTATCTTACCATATCTGTTCAAACTCTCAAAGGAATTAGAAATTTAAATATAAAAATGCATTATAGTTATTTAAGTATATATTTACACCCATAGTTCTTTCTTTTAATAACGTATTGCTATCAATAAAATGCCAATTTATTATTTTATTTAATATACTCCATTTAATGTCAGTAATTAATTTCTGAAAACAGACATTCTGCATAGGACTGTAAATAGGGAAACTATTTCCCATTTTTTAAAAATTTTCTTAAATTTTAATTCTACTGTAGTTAACATAGAGTGTTGTACTAGTTTCAGGTGTACAATATAGTTATCCAACAAGTGCATACATTACTCAGTGCTCATCATGATAAGTGTACTCTTACTCCCCTACACCAGTTTCACCCAGCCCCCCACCACCTCCCCTCTGGTCACCATCAATTTGTTCTCTATCATTAAGATTCTGTTTTTTGGTTAGTCTCTTTTTGTTTCCCCTCTTGTTTGTTCGGTTTGTTCATTTCTGAAAACAGACGTTCCGTAGGAGAGCGTAAATATGGAGAATATTTCCCATGATCTTAAAAGGAAAGCAATTATAATTCATTTACATGTCAATCCTCATCAGTTTCTTAAAATATAACCAAAATACAGAGCCATATTTTCATATAAATTATAAACTATCATACCAAAGTATAATATTGTTTAAAACATTGCTTTCTGGTCACCCAAAATTCAGTTGTTATCCACTAACTGGAGCGACCCAGCAGTATCCAATCAAAGTCAGCAGTACTTGACATAGGACCCCTTGGTTGGGTCTTAGGGAGCTGTTCCAATCGTCCAAATGTGATTCTGGCCCTTCTCCAATTATATTTGAAATAGACCTTACAGCCTTTCCCCACTGGAGAGTTTTATGTTCTGAGACATTTACGTTAACAACATAGCAACGTTTCCCAATTAATTTTTGACTGAAATACTTGTTACTAAGAGTTAGATACAGAGTGCCTAGGTGGCTCATTCACTTAAGCATCCGACTCTTAATTTTGGCTCAGATCATGATCTCAGGGTCATGAGACCGAGCTCCATGTCTGGCTCTGTGCTAAGCATGGAGCCTGCTTGGGATTCTCTCCCCCACTCTCTTTCTCTCTGCCTGTCCCCTGCTTATGTGTGAGTGCAGAGGACCTCTCTGTCTCTCAGAATAAATAAATAAACAAGCATTAAAAACAAGCTTTAAAAAATGGGTTAGAAAGATAAGTTAGTATCTTAAAAACTAAGAGGAATTCGGAGTGCCTAGGGGCTGAGTCAGTTTAGTGTCTGACTTTGGCTCAGGTCATGATCTCCCAGTTAGTGGGTTTGAACCCCACCTTGGGCTCTGTGCTGATAGCTCAGAGCCTGGAGCCTGCTTTGGATTTTGTCTCTCTCTCTCTCTCTCTCTCTCTCTGCCCTTCCCCTGCTCGCACTCTGTCTCTCTCTAAAATAAATCAACATTAAATTTTTTTTTAACTGAAAGGAATTTTACCAGATAAGTGTTTCTTCATGAAAACATAACTATTTAATTTTTTGTTATTATATTGCCAATTACCCTGGGGGTATACTGAAGACACAGAACTGAATTCTCATCCTTCTGCCTTTCTTCCTGGACCAAAAAGAAAAAAAAAAAGAAAGATCCAAAAATGTGAATGTCTTTCCCAGATGGTTTGAATTGTTGGACTGTTAGATGTCATTCCAGAACTACAGCTCCTGAAATTGAGTAGTTCTTTGGTAGGATAAAATTAAAGATATCATATTTGCATGATTTCCCAAATTTTCTAGCCACATTCATGTAAATTTGAGTCATCTCAACTTAGGATGGGTGACTATGTCATGTTTTGACCACAGTGAGAGATTCATTGGTAGATATTCTTTTCCTATTGTCCTTGCCAGTGTAGAAATAAATATGCCTAGGACAGGGGAGGAGATCTCAAGACAAACATTACATAAAACAAAGTTTTTTCTGTTATAAAAAGGAAATCCTGGGTGGCTCAGTCAGTTGTGCATCCGACTTCAGCTCAGGTCATGATCTCCCCTTTGGTGAGTTTGAGCCCCGCCTCGGGCTCTGTGCTGACAGCTCAGAGCCTAGAGCCTGCTTGGAATTCTGTGTGTGTGTGTCTCTCTCTGCCCCTCCCCTTCTCATGCTCACTCACTCTCTCTCTCTCTCAAAAATAAATAAACATTTTAAAAAATTTTTAAAGGGAAATCCTTCATCATTTACTTGTATTGTTACATTTCAACATTTTATAGCAAGAAAAATAATAGCATGGAAAATAATGATACCCTTTTAATTGGTATACTTTTTTCCATGATGAAATAATATCTCATCTCTAAGTAGAGCCACATCCATAAAGTCAGGTAATCAAATACCAATTAATTTTTTTCACGTATATTTTTTGGAAGGTACATGAGGCAAGGCTCAGAAGATGGAACAATGAAGAATGTGTGGTGACATGTTAAGTTCTGTTGAAAAAAATAAAATAACCGTTTAGGTCAGTAAAATATAACAAGGGTCATATCACAATGACCTTTGTGAGAGAGAGAGAGAGAAGAAATTGAAGAGGAACTCAAACGTTCAGTGTTTACGAAGGATCCTGAGGCTTCACACACGATAGGAAGATGCCAACTATAGATTACAGAAGAATGCAATATCAAGGGCATGATCCGTATTGGCTATAATGTAAAAAGACTAGTCATTCAACGTAAGACAAATACCATTTCTCTCATATGTGAAATTTAAGAGACAAAACAAATGACCAAACACAGAAAAAAAAGAGACATCCAAAAGGACTCTTAAATACAGAGAACAAACTGCTGGTTGGCAAAGGGGAGGTGAGTGGGGGAATGGGTGAAACTGATAAAGGGGATTAGGAGTACACTTACCTTGGTGAGCACTGAGTGATGTGTAGGATTATTGAATCATTATAATATACACTGGAAACTAAGAACACTGTATGTTAATTATACTTAAAAGACAAACAGTAAGGGACTAATCCATTAAGCCTCATAGCAAGCAATTCTTTTCAAAACAGATTTCCTATCTATTTATGTTTGGATTGAACTTGGAATATTGTCTCAATTTGTCATTTTCTGCAACATTTTTGGTAATCAGACTTCTTGACTCAGATTTTGCAATGAAACTTAATTTACCTGTAGGACCCCACCAGGATTGTTTTCTTTTGGTTTTTAACTTTAACAAAATTAGTCTTTCTTTTAACAGTTTCCTTAGTTCCACACTGTATCATTAAAAAAAAGAAAAAATATATGCCATTAAAAACCACAGCATTTGTTAATTTTGTGATATTACGTGATATTTGTTACTATGTGATTAAGACATTTTAATTCGTAAGAATATCTAGATGAGTCATAATTATGTAGTTAAATCATATTTAAAACAACAAGATCATATGTGATGCCTGAACAGTTTTTATCAGGTCCCCATTATCTCTTCCTCTGTGTATGATTGAAACAAGCAAAGATGATCTGGAGCAATAAAACATAACTGTGCTGACCCTCCATGTCCCAAGATAGTATGAGAGACAAAGAACTCGAAGAGGCTACGTGTCCACCAATCACTCAAAATGAATAATAATTGTAAGGACAATTGCCATCACCTTATCAAAGATTTAGTCCAACTTATTTCGACTTCATTTTCTTTTTTATTTTAGAGAGACTGAGCATGTGAGGAGCGGGGGTGGGCAAAGGATGAGAGAGAGAGATAATCCCAAGCAGGCTCCACACTCAGCATGTGGCACCCAACATGGGGATCAATCGCACGACCCTGGGATCATGACCTGAGCCAAAATCAAGAGTCAGACACTCAACCAACTGAGCCATCCAGGCGCCCCATCTTCTTCCTTTTGATTTTAAAGACTTTATTATTTTATAGAAGTTTTAGATTCTCTAAATTTTCACAACAAAAGTTAGAGGAAAGGACAGAGATTTCCCATAAGCCCTCTGCCCCTGCACATGTAGGCTCCCCTATTATCAACAACATCAAAAACATCAAAGACGTGGCGTACACACACACACACACACACACACACATTGATATTATTCAACCACGAGAAAGAAGAAAACCCTGCCACTTGTGACAACATGGATGAACCTTAAGAGAATTATGCTAAGTGAATGCGTCACAGAGAAAGACAATACTCTACGGTACCACTTATCCGTGAAATCAAAAAAGCTAAACCTTTAAAAACAGAGAGTAGAATGGTGGTTATCAGGGACTGGAAGTTGGGGAAATTGGGGAGATGTTGTTTCCTCTCAGCAACCAATGGATAAATAAGTCTTAGAGATCTAGTGCACATCACAGGTTATAGCCAACAATATTATAAATTTCAAAGTTGCTAAGAGACTACATCTTAATTGTTCTCACCACAAAAAAGAAATGATAATTATACATGATATGACAGAGGCTAACTAACACTGTGGTGGTAATCGAAATATATAAATGCATCAAATCAACGCATTGTATGCCTTAAACTTACACATTATACGTCAATTATTTCTCAATCAAAAAAAAATTTATTTACCAGAATAGTACATTTACTACCAAAGATGAGCCTACATTGATACATCATAATCACCCCAAGTCCTTAGTTTCACTCTTGGTGTTGTACATTCTGTGGATTTGGACTAATGTATATAATGACATATATTCATTATTATATATCATGCAGAGTATTTTCACTACCCTAGAAATCTCTATGCTCTACTTATTTATCCCTCCCCCCTCCCCCACCCAACTCTTGACAACCAATGAACTTTTTATTGTGTCTATAGAGTTTTTCCTTCTCCAGAATGTCATATAGTTGGAATCATACAGTACATACATACAGAATCATACAGTAGCCATTTCAAATTGGCTTCCGTCACTTAGCAATATACATTTAACGTTCCTCTATGTCTTTTCATGACTCACTAGTTCATCTCCTTACAGTACTGAACAATATTCCAATGTCTATATGTCCTGCTGAATTGTCTAGTAGGGATATGTTTAGTTTTGCACGAAACCACCATACTGCCTTCCAAAGTAGCATACCATTTTGCATTTTGGTATTGTCAGTGTTTCAGATTTGGGCCATGCTAGCAGGTGTATGGTGATATCTCATTGTTGTTTTAATTTTCATTTCCCTGAGAATATTTGATGTGGAACATTGTTTCATATGTTTATTTGTCATCTGTGGATCTTCTTTAATGAGGTGTCAATTAAGATGTCTGGTCCGTTTATTAATTGGGTTGTTTGTTTTCTTATTGTTGAGTTTTAATGGTTGTCTATTTTGGATCACAGTTCTTTATCAGATGTGTCTTTTGCAAATATTTTCTCCCAATTTGTAACCCGTCTTCTAATTTTCTTGACATTGTCTTTTTCATAACAAAAGTTTTAATTTTAATAAAGCTTCTCAATTATATCTTTCATAGATCATGTCTATGGTGCTGTATCTAAAAAGGCATCACGATACTCGAGGTCATCTAGATTCTAACCTATGCCATCTTCTAAGAGTTTTATAGTTCTGCATTTTATATTTACATCTATGATCCATTCTTGAGTTAATTTTTGTGAAGGTTGTATGGTCTGTGTCTAGTACCTTTTTTTTATTTCTTTTGCATGTGGATGTCCAGCTATTCCAGCACTGTTTATTGAAGAGACTAACTTTGCTCCATTAAATTGCCTTTGCTCCTTTGTCAAAGTTGAGTTGACTATATCTACAGGGGTCTATTCCTGGACTCTCTATTCAGTTCCATGGATGTATTTGTCTATTTTTTTGCCAATACCACACTGTCTTGATTTACAGTAAGCCTAGAAGTCAAATAGCATCAGTCCTTCAACTTTGTTCTCCTTTACCCCATTTCTTTCGATGTTTATATTTGCACAAAAACCATTCTTAGAGAAGGCGCTAATTACTCAGATTTAGACAATGATGTTTTACTTTTGAAAACCTGTCTTCATTAAGAAGAGATGAATAGAAAAGATGTAGTTGGGAATTGTGGTGCTTATTTTTATGTATCCATTGGGCTATAGTGCCAAATTATTCAACCACTAACATAACTGTTACTAATCTAGGTGTTGTTGTAAACGTATTTTGTACATGTGTTTAATATCTACAATCAGTAGACTTCCAGTAAAGGAGATTATCCTCCATATTGAGTGGGTCTTATATAATCAGTTTAAAGGCCTTAAGAGTAGTTTTCCCTGAAGTTGAAGAAATTTCACCCATGAAGTCCAGCCTCAAATTCTAAGAGTATTCAGCCAGCCAGCCTGCCCCATTGATTTCAGCCTTGCCTAATGAGACCCCACAATCAAGTAGGCCAAGATCAGATCCTTGAAATAAGTTTCTTTACACACACACACACACACACACACACACACACACACACATTATCTCATACTGGTTCTGTTTGTTTGATGGATACAGGACTCATATTAGCTATTCATTTCACTCTTGTCATTTATAATTGATCCCTACCTGAAAACATACTAAACTGTTCCCTCTCCCTGAACTAGGGAGAGGCACACAGAGTTCTTGATACGTGGTGTCTATGCACATTACATATTTCTATCCAACAAATCTAAACAATGATTATTTTTAAGTTAAAGATAACTAAAGTTGGAATAGGAAACTCAAAAACAGTTCTCTAAATATGAAATATGCGATAATTTACTGAAGGCCATCTCTAAAATAGCTTAATTGTAAGGATACTTGTTTTTTTTCCTCATCTAACTATCCTAAATAAGCACCGGGACAATTTCTTGAACTCTCGGGTTGTTTTTATCTATCCCATCCCATCCAGTAGGCATTCAGTTGTAGTTGCTGTTATGTTTGGTATTTCTATTTCTTGTTAATGGACTGGTTCTGTTACGGTCATCTGATGAATTCTGAGCTCTCCTCTTAGTTCAGGGACTCATTATTTTCTAATTACTATTTTATGCTTCTCTTTGATTCATCGGGTTTTAATATTCCACTTAATTGACTCCCTTGCTTAAATGATGTAAGAAGAAAATGGTGCTAAATTTATCATTTATCTTATAAATTCTGATTTAGGAGAGTTGAATTTCGTTGTTCCATTTTCTGAGTAGAAAAGCTAAGGAAATATTTTCTGTATTCTATTCAAATTTCCATCACTAAAGTCATTCTTATAGCATGACCTTTCAAAATGTTCTTCAAAGACTTCAGAAACATTTACGTGCATACTGACATTTGTTTATTGTGAAGTTGACTGCTCATTTTTTAAAATCTGTAAACTTTCATATGATACATATTTTTAAAATCTTCACTCAGATCTTATTTCGTACAGTTAAGCCAAAGATAAAAAAAGAAGTCAAAGAATTGGTAATAAAATGTCAGAATATGTCAGAGATATGTCTTCAGCTTAAAGGTTGAAAAAATTACTAAAGAAAATTAGGAAAATATTTTTAAAAATCCAATTTCTGTAACATTTGATATAATCCTTTTCATAAAAGATAACAAAATTTGCAAAATGTGAGCAGGAATGCTTTACTGTTAACATTATTTTATTACAAATAAAACTATGTGTGGGGCTCCTGGGCAGCTCAATCAATTGAGTGTCCAACTTCTGCTCAGGTTATGATCTCATGGTTCCTGGGTTCGGGCCCTGCGTCAGGCTCTGTGCTGACAGCTCAGGGCCTGGAGCCTGCTTCGGATTCTGTGTCTCCCTCTCTCTCTGCTCCTCCCCCATTCATGCTCTGTCTCTGTCTCTCAAAAATAAATAAACGTTAAAAAAATTAAAAAATAAATAAAACTATGTGTTATTTTTAAATATAAGGCCAAGAAATGTAAATATTGGTAAATTAACGTATTAATTTGAATACCATTCTCATTCATGAAAACATCCTTAGAACAGATCTAATTCAAATATATGAATAGGAGACCTGTCTTTAACTTCCAAATGTATTAATATGAGTCCCAAATGTTAAATTTATTCCAGGAGATTATAATGATGATGGAAAACCTTCAAGTAATTTGTCCCAATAAGCATGACATAATGGCACTCTGATTCTCCTTTTTCATATATCATTGTAGACACAAGACTGTAGTATGTGACTTAAACCTATGAAAAGAGATTTTTAATATATTTTTTATGTTTTATTTATTTTTGAGAGACAGAGAGACAGAGCATGAGCGGGGGAGGGGCAGACACACACACACACACACACACACACACACACACACAGAATCCAAAGCAGGCTCCAGGCTCTGAGCTGTCAGCACAGAGCTCCACGTGGGGCTGGAACTCACAGACAGGGAGATCATGACCTGAGCTGAAGTCGGCGCTTCACCAAACTTACCACCCAGGCACCCATGAAAAGAGATTTTTTAACTCCAAGTTCATCCTATATTATTAACTTCCAAATCTTTTTGAATCCTACACAAAATGCTTACTCTAATTTTTTAGTGTAACCACAGCCTAGGTAGGTCTAGATTTTGAGAGAGAACTGAAATACAGTGGTTGTTACTGAAACCACACTGGAAAAAAAGAAATTCATTATCTCAAATATCTTGAGGATGAGACATTAAAGTCAGTCTCTCTTTCTTTTTCTCAATGAATTTCTATTATTGAATTTACACACATGTAGGATGAAGTTCTCTGCAGTATATAATTGACTGGATATTTTACTTTTTAAAAATTTTTCTTATTTTCCAGAGTATATTGATAATTTCCTTACTAAGAAAAGAGTTTTAACCACATTCTGAATAGGGGAATTGAGGACAACCTGAATCCAAGATGTGCAGTGGATACTCTGGGAAAAGAATTTTAATCCACCTCCACTAAATCCAAGATTTCTCACTGAAAGCCTCATACAAGTGAGTAGACAACGCACAGCAGTGCTGTTGTTGACAGAAAATTCCTCCAAATCTCTGCATCTGCCTGTGTTTTTAGGTACTTTACATTTTCTAAAATTCATAGCAAGGATCTGCAAGAGTTAATTCAGACTAGAAATACTAGTGATTGAAAAACAATTGTTGTCTAGTTTAGATGTTAGGGATGGAAACTATGATTCACTTATAAATTAATTAAAATTGGAATCTTTTAGGAAAATTCAGAAAACAAATATTGATGAAGATATTGGCATTGGTATATTTGGTATATTGGCATATATATATATATATATATATATATATATATATCTCAAAAGCTAGGGTTCTTTTGGCTATCTTAACTATTTCACACTAAATTTAATAAAGAAATAAGTTCCAAAGCATTTGTCAGATATTTAGAGAGCACTGGAGAAAGTACCAATGGATTTTTGGAAGAAAGAAAGAAAGAAAGAAAGAAAGAAAGAAAGAAAGAAAGAAAGAAAGAAAGAAAGAAAGAAAGAAAGAAAGAAGGGAGAGAGGAAGGAAAGAAGAAACAAAGGAAAGATGAAAGGAAGAGAAAAAGAGAGAGAGAACGGGAAAGAAGGAAAAATATAAATGAAATGTGGAGGGTGGGTCTTCTGGCTTTGCACAATATTTAATTGGCTGAAAACAGCCAATGTCACTTGACCTGAAATCCATTTCGTTAGGGACACAGTATTATAACTTCATTTCATGGTTAAAGATTAATCAATGAAAATTCCAATTCTTTTCATCTTTCTAACAACTGATGTAGTACTTTTTTTAAAATTAAGAAATCTTTTCATATTCCCTATCTCATGCTTTTCAAAGTCTCATTGTTAATAAATATTGTTCTTTTAGTGAATTTTGAGAAATACCAGTTAATACATATAACAAAATTATTTCCAACATTATTTTATAAAAATATGTTTTTATTTTAACAGCTTTATCATAGTATATTTGACATACAGTACATGCAATAAATTGCATGTATTAAAGTGAACAAGTTAACAAGTTTTGGCATAAAAACACATCTGTGAACATATCACCACAACCAATGTTTTTTGTCTTTTCAAGCTTTTATTTGAATTCTAGTTAGTTAACATACAGGATAATATTGATATCAGGTGTAGAATTTAGTGATTCATCTCATATATATAATGCCCAGTGCTCATCACAGCAAGTGCCTTTCTTAATACCACCCCCATTTAGCCAATCCCCCACTCACTTCCCTCCATTAACCCTCAGTTTGTTCTCTATAATTAAGAGTTTCTTCCGGTTTGCTTCCCTCTCTTTCTCATTTTTCCCCTTCCACTATGTTCACCTGTTTTGTTTCTTAAATTATTCCACATGAGTGAAATCATATGGCATTTGTCTTTTTCTGACTGTCTTACTCTGTTTAGCATGATATGCTCTAGCTCCATCCACACCGTTTGCAAATGGAAAGATTTCATTCTTTTTGATGGCCGACTAATATTCCATTATACATATACATATATATGTATGTATTATCCATTCATCAGTCGATGGACATTTTGGCTCTTTCCATGGTTTGAGTGTTGTTGATAATGTTGCTATAAACACGGAGGTTCATATGCCCCTTCAAGTCAGTATTTTTGTATCTTTTGGGTAAATATCTAGTAGTGCAATTGCTGGGTTGTGGGATAGTTCTATTTTTAACTTTTTGACGAAACTCCATACTGTTTTCTAGAATAATGTAACCTGGCTGTACCAGTTTATATTCCTGCCAACAGTGTAAGAAGAGTCCCCTTTCTCCACATCCTCACCAACCTCTGTTGTTTCCTATGTTGTTAATTTTAGCCATTCTGACAGGTGTGAGGTGGTATCTCATTGTGGTTTTGATTCATCTTTCCATGATGATGAGTGATGTTGAGCATCTTTTCATGTGTTTGTTAGCCACCTGGATGTCTCTTTTGGGAAAATGTATATTCATATCTTCTGCCTATTTCTTAACTGGGTTATTTATCTTTTGGATGTTCAATTTGATAAGTTCTTTATAAATTTTGGATACTAGCCCTTTATCAGGTATGTCATATGCAAGTATCTTCTCCCATTCTGCCTTTTAGTTTTGTTGATTGTTTCCCTCACTGAGCAAAAGCTTTTTATCTTGATGAAGTCTCAACAGTTCATTTTGCTTTTGTTTCCCTTGACTATGGAAACGTGTCTAGTAAGAAGTTGCTGCAGCCGAGGTCAAAAAGGTTTTTACCTGTGTTCTCCTCTAGGATTAGAAAAAAAATTAATGTTTATTTATTTTTTGAGAAAGACAGAAACAGAGTGCAAGCAGGAGGGAGGGGCACAGAGAAGGGGAGACTCAGAATCCAAAGCAGGCTCCAAGCTGCACAGAACTCAATGCAGGGCTCAAACCCACAAACCATGAGATCATGACCTGTGCCAAAGTCAGACCTTAACCGACTGAGCCACCCAGGTGCTTCCTTTTTTTTTTTTTTGTAATGTTTATTTATGTCCTCTAGGATTTTTATGGTTTCTTATCTCACATTCAAATTCATTTTGAATTCATTTTTGTGTATTGTGTAATAAACTGGTTCAGTTTCATTCTTTTGCACGTTACTGTCCAGTGTTCCCAACACCATTAGGTGAAGAGACTGTCTTTTTTTCCATTGGGTATTTTTTCCTGCATTGTTGAAGATTAGTTGATCACTAGTTGTGGGTCCATTTCTTGGTTTTCTATTCTGTTTCATTAATCTATGTGTCTATATTTGTGCCAGTACCATACTGTCTTGATGACTATAGCTTCATAAATTAGCTTAGAGTCCAGAATCATGATGCCTCCAGCTTTGCTTTTCTTTTTCAGGATTGGTTTAGAATTTTTTGAACACATCAATAACTCCAAAAAGCTTCCTCGTGTCCTTTTTAAATCATTCCATTCTTCACATCCAACTGAGTCTTCAAACTTCTGCTAGACTAATTTTCATAGGACCCAGCTTTTGTAACAAGCTTCTATGTTCAAGACTCCAGGATGGCTTGATATAACTATCACAACTAATCAAAATACTTTTAAGTCTATTGTAGAGAGGTCTCGTCCAAACTGTCTCTTTTCTCTTCTTCAAAATGAGCCACTAGTCCACTCAGGCCAGCCTTAATCTAGCACTTTAATCCATTACCCCAATAACAACATATATGTTCATTCTATAGCCTACCCAAAACTGTTTCTTCCCCTCCTATGAAAGCCAATCTACTTCTCATTGTCCATCTTCCATACTGTTCACTCACCAAATAATGAATCCACCTCTCTTCTAAACATTTACTTTTTTCTCTTGTTGTTTAATAATTATCTATCATGTTCCTTAAAATAAAGGTTCTAGTAAAGGACTGTAGTTTTTCTCCAAAGCTCCCAAGTGCCCTCTCTGATTCCATGTCAGCATATAGACTTGCGTCCTGCACCAAAGCAAATAGAAGCCATCAGAAGAAAATCCTCTCATTTTCCTGTAATTAAACATTCCTAGGATGTCTGTCATCCTTCATCCCCATGCTCTCTTAGTGTGATGGAAAATCTATTCTTTCTCTGACCTAAGGCCACTCCTTGTACTTGTGACTTGGCTCTCACCAGATCCTACCTTCTCAGCCATCAACTGTCTTTTTTTTTTCTTTTGGATATTTACCTTCTCCTGAAATGAGTCCTTCCCATTATCTTAAAATAAAATGCCTCCCATTATGCTACATTTCTGCCACCTACCACCCCCTGTCTATTCACCCTTCCAAATTTCAGATCAGGCTATCCCCCAGCTTATTCAAGTCATTGTGTTGAGTAACTTCAAGTCATTCCAGGTGCAACAGGCCCAAAATGCAAGTTATAATTTTACGAATTCCATCCTACCACAAAATAAGCAAACAAAGAAAAAAAAACGCAGTCCTGTCTTTTTCCATTGTTTCCTCAGTAAATTCAGATATTCAGTAAATATCACTTTCTGTAAGGCAGAAACTTAATACTCATGATTCATTCTGTATTTTCCTTTTCTTTCCATATACAGCCAATCATAAACTCAGGTCAGTTTTGCATCCTAAATACCAATGACATCCACTCCTTTCTCTCCATATCCACCTCTACCCTCTTAGAAAACCTGTCTCCATTCCTTGATCTAAACATTCAACTTTGGCTTCTGCCCACAGCCTTCCAACCAGACCTTGCTAAAGTGTCCACTAAGCTCTCTGTTGTTAAACTCATGGAATGTGTTGGTCTTTATCTTGTTTTACCTCTCGGTAGAATTCAAAACAGTTCTTAATTTTGTTCTTCTAAAAATTCTTTTCCTTTGTGTCAATGAAAACCCTCTTCTAGAATTCTGACTACACTGGACACAATTCCGCAGTTTTTGTTTTTGTTGTTTTCAATCAACTGGGCCATTCAAATTGGAGTTTCACAACTCTGTCTCTGTCTCCATATCTACTTCTCATACGTAATCTTATCCATGATGTGGCTTCCCAGACCACTTACACCCACTACCCCATTATCTTAGCTCATTAGTGTCTACTCTTTTACCGAAAGCCTTCTCAGACTTTCCAGCTGATGGCAATTCCCCTATTTATTACTCTCATAAGATCGTGCATATTTCTTTATAGTATTTGCCAGTTCCAATTATAAACTTATCTATATTATTCTTCTATTAATAACTGTCCCACCATTACGTTGTAATTTATTTGAGAGTTAATTTCACATTTCAACTTTTATTATTATTTTTTATTTATTTCATGTGCAAAGGTCCTAGAATTGCACCTAAAGCTGTATATAGCAGATGCTTGATAAATATTTGCCAAATCAAAGAATACTAAATGATGTGTAATCGATAAAACACATGCACTATGTTGATTATGATTGACAGTCAGGAGACTTCTCCCTTTTGTAATGTCTACAAATTAATTTGATGATACATGAGGTTGCTTTTACAAAGATGACAGCTTTGATGTGATGTATTATTTCCTTGCTTATAAAATAAATGTTGTAAGCTGCAACGTAATAGATAAGTTTGTTTCAGATTTAAAAATAAGTACACATTATCTTATAATTCAATAAATTAGAGTATGACCTGATTTTGAAACTATGAGAACTAAATTGATCAATTTTATTAAGATTTCCCCATAATATTGAGGCAACTACTTCTAAATCAGTATAAATTAACTAATACTGCCAGATTCTTTTATCCTTTTTCTCTGTAAAAAAGTACATTATTGCACTCATTGAATTCTAAAACAAATTAGGTTCAATAAATTTATTTTCTCCATAACAGGGACGAGGATACTAATAATACTTGAGATTTTAAATCTAGAATTTAATCTAATACTGGCATCCTAGACCTTTTACTCAACACATTCCTTTCTGTCTCACATTACATTCTGTATTAGGAAATGCTTTATACCTGATAATATAGAAAATACACACGCAGCATTTTCATTTTAAAGCAACTTTAAAATGCTTGCATTTTAAAGCAGGCTACACGTACCTCTTATGCAGAATGAAATGTAAGTGTCTATTTGAAAGAAAAGATTTGCTTTGAAAGATTGCTTTCCAAACAGGATATATTTGTTATCCCTAAACACTGCACATGCAACATATTGGTAAAAATCATACCATGTTATGTCTTACTAGTGAATTTTCTCTTTTTCTTTAATGTTTATAGATGATATCAGTGTCTCTTATTCTATTCTCTTCTTTCTCTCTTTAGGAAAATACAATGGCAATTCTTGCTTTCTTATTATAAGAAAATTAATTTCAGTTGTCAGTGCTATGGATGAAAATGAAAAGACCTTATATTTCACTCATATGTGAGAGTTAAGAAACAAAACAAATGAACATAGAGAAGAAAAAAGAGAGCAAACCAAGAAACGGACTCTCACCTATAGAGAGCAAACTAAGGGTTACTGGAGGGGAGGTGGGCGGGAGGGCAGATTAAATAGGTGATGGGGATTAAGGAGGGCAGTTGTAATGGGCACCGGGTGTTGTATGGAAGCGATGAATCACTAAATTCTACACCCGAAACTAACATTACACTGTATGTTAACTCACTGGAATTTAAATAAAAACTTGGGGGAGAAAAAACAGAATGACCTGCAGGAGGCAGTTTACTACAATGAGAAAGGCATCCATCAAGTTCTCTACCACCTATTAGCCAAGGTGTTTTTAAGTTCTAAGAGCTGCAGTTTTCCTCTTATAAAGAGAAATATTCTCTTCTGAGACTGTGCAAGTGTTAGGGTCAATACATGTGAAGCGGTTGGCATATATTGCCAAGTGAAATGCTGTGACATGAATGTTCAAGGTTCTTTTTAATATTATCATTTGCTGCTGGGCAAAATGAATTTCTTTCCTGGGTGAGTTACTGCTGTAGGAGAGGCAAGTTAATAACCAACAGGGCATTTATGGAATTGAAACTGGTGATGTAAAATAGAAAGGTCTAAACTCTGTACTTTAACATGGCTTTTATATTATTTCATTTCCTTAAACTAGGTATCACTTAAATATTACATAGAGTAAAATGTAGAGATTTTCTCAGAATATTTAACTTGTTTAAAGCAAACTCTACATAAATAGCATAGAAAAATCATGTAAATTTACTGAAATAATTCCATAAAATGACTACTATTTTCACAAACAAGAAACAATTCTAGAGGACAATAAAAATTTTACTCAAATGTAGATACACAATAGGTAGACATATAGATTATACATGAATGATAGATGATAGAGAGAGAAAGAGAGATGTGGAACTTGAGACACTTAATAGAAGACCATGGGGGAAGGGAAGGGGAAAAATAGTTACAAACAGAGAGGGAGGGAGGCAAACCATAAGAGCCTCTTAAATACAGAGAACAAACTGAGGATTGATGTAGGGGTGGGGGAGAGGGAAAATGGGTGATGGGCATTGAGGAGGGCACTTGTTGGGAGCACTGGGTGTTGTATTTAAGTGATAAATCACAGGAATCTACCCCCAAGACCAAGAGCACACTGTATACACTGTATGTTAGCCAACTTGAAAATAAATTATATTAAAAAAATAATAAAAAATGAAAAAAAAACTGGTGTTTTATTTTTCTGTTCAGTTTCGTTCAACAATCATTTTATTAAGAGTATGATATATGTCTAGGTTTGTGTTATTCTCTCAGGAGTATAGAATAAGAAGGTAGCAAATTCTTACCTCTGTTCATATTTGAGTTAGTAGAAATGCAGTATTTGAGTATTGAATCAATAATGTTGCAGCAAAAATAGATTTACATCTAAAATAAGAAGATATATAAGAAAACGTATGGTGATAAGTAGATGTGAAAGCCAAAGCTAAGAAGGCTATTTCCCAATGCTCAGTTCAAACGTACGTGTTCTGGATAGTCATTAGGATGGAAAGGATACTATTTGTTACAACCATCCAAATCCGTTTCATCACAGAGTTGGATTTACCTGAACTTCAAGGAGTGGTCAGCTTAGAAAAAGCAAAATGCAGACCATCAGGAGAACAAACAGAAAACCTCAAGAGAAGCTAGAGATGAGAAAAACATATTGTATATTGGGGTGAGAGTAAGAAACAGACTCCTGTGTAAGAGGAAGAAAAGCTTTCAAAAGTAACGGGAGGTGAATTAAGGTTATACTACTGTGAAAGAGAACATGTGCAGTGAATAGGATTTGAACTTGATCTGGAAGGCAGTGAGAATCCTTATGAGGTGTAGAAGAAAGGTATATCTATTTCCCCATTCCACAATAAGTTTGATCAGATATGGAGCGAACACAATTTACATTGGATAGTACGTTGAAACATTACTTACCATTTGTTGTATTCATTCATTGTATAATCATAAATATAAGGGGGATCTCCGCATTCCCACTAGATTTCTCTAGACCAGGTGACTGTCTATGGGCAGTTGGGACAGTAGATGGCTCACCTGTACTTCTGTCTCACTGAAATAATTGTCCAAAAACCTATCCTAAAGATTTGCCCACTTTTCTGGGATACTCCTATCTATCTGAAATCGGTACAGATTATTTACTTGTGTGAATTTAATTCTAAAAATGTATGTCAACAGACTTTTAATAATAAAAATTCTGTTACCATTTTATTAAAGTCTATGGTAACATGTGTTGGATAAATTAGTTTAGAATCATAAAGATTAATTTTTCTAACTTAATAATCTCCCCAGTACTACAGATATCGATGAATGACTTACAATGCAAGGAAATTTTTCTTGACCCTTCATGTATTATCATCTCTAAAGTTAACACACTCTAATTAGAACCCAACCTTCCTTGTTATTGTGTTAACTGAAGATCAATTTGCTAAGCACTAAATAACACAAGAGCAAGACAAGGATAATACAGATCATCTCTGCCTTCTAATCACCGCACTGGGCTGATGTCTCAGCGGTTGTCAGGACTCGTGCATTTAAAGTCAAGGTTAAGGCAATAGCCTTCTTTAACGCAGCTGGAGAACTGCCAGCAGAAGAGACATAATGATGAGCATCTTATGCTACCACAGGCAGTAGCTTCTTAAGAAGTGGTTCAGTCTCTGTAGCTTGCTTTTGAATTTTTTTCTCCAGGAGATATTTCTGAACAGCCGGTACTGGGACTCCCAAGTTTCTGCCTTTCTGTTAAGTGTCATGAAAAAAACATTTTTTTCTAAGCCGATTTAGAAAAGAAGAAAAAAAGCTATATGTATCTTTACTCTAGAAGCCAATGTATCTTTTCTTTGAAAAATTGTAACAATACAAAATTGCCATAGCATTCCCAAATGCAGAAGTTATGACAGGAAAGTAAAAGTCCCAATAAAGTATCCAAGTGAATGCCACAGTCCAACCTTATTTCCTTTCACCAAAACAAAATCTCAAGAGTGTATATTTTTATTTGTGCATTGATTTTGCTACTATTTCAAACTAAAAGGTGAAGGCGTTTTATCTTGGTGGATATATCCACCAATATTGTTAAATCATTAAGTCAGTATTATCACCTTATTTTTACCATATATGAGAAAAATTTAGCCTCTATTTGAAATTCTGTGTGTTACCAACGCACCCCTTTTCTGTAAATGAGAAACTGAAGCACAAAGCATTTGTTCAATGTTATTGAACATTAAATAGACTTAATAAAAACAATTTATTTCAAAAGTAATTCTTGCCTGGGCTTATGTGGTCCATCAGATCTGTGTACTACTTAATTTTCTTATGAAACATTCATGACCTTTCAGTGTGCTATTTGCTAAAATTATTTTAGTTTAATTCCCCCAATATTGATAGAGTTGTATTTCCCAAAGGTAGTATATCGGGATTTTCTTTTTTTGAGAGGTAATTCATGAGAATAGAGTTAAAGAGAAAAAAAAAATCGGGGTTTCAGTGAAAGTTGATAAGTTAATATTATTAAATCACCATTAAGAGTGGTAAAGGGGCACCCGGGTGGCTCAGTTGGTTGATCATCCACCTTCGGCTCAGGTCATGATCTCCAGGTTCATGAGTTCAAGCCCCACAAGGGCTCATTGCTGTCAGTGTGGAGTCTGCTTTGGATCTTCTGTCTCCTGTCTCTCTGACCCTCCCCTGCATGTGCTCTCTCTCAAAAATAAATGAAACATTTAGAAAAAGTGGTAAGAACCCAAAGTTTTAAAATATTATGGTATCATAGGTGAGGAGCCTACAGAGATTTCTTAGTACTTAATCAAAAGCATTAACATTTAAAGTTAAAAGTGTGAGTGGATGGATGTATTAATTTGATGGGAATCCTTTTACTGTGTGTGTGTGTGTGTGTGTGTGTGTGTGTGTGTGTTTATATACACATATGTGTATTTATATATCTACATATATAATTATCATGTTGCACACTTTATAATGCAATTTTATGTGTTAACAATACTTCAATAAAGCTAGGGAAAACTTTCAAGTACTTCAGGTCAGTTACTGTATTTTTCAACTCAAATTTGATGGTTTATGTTTGCTTTGTTGAACTTCTTGTTTGGTCCATGAATTATTTTCCTAATTTTGCTTAGTTGACTATCTGTGTGTTCTTGAAGTTCACTAAACGTCTTTAAAAAGATTATTATTGGGGTTCCTTAACTCAGTCGGTTAAGCATCCGACTTCGGCTCAGGTCACGATCTCATGGTTCATAAGCTTGAACCCCGCCATAGGGCTCTGTGCTGACGGCACAGAGCCTGGAACCCGCTTCAGATTCTGTGTCTCCCTCTCTCTCTGCCCCTTTCCCACTCGTGCTCTGTCTCTCTCTCTCTCTCTCTCGCTCTCGCTCTCTCTCTTTCTCAAAATTAAATAAACATTTTTTAAAAATTTAAAGAATTATTATTAATTATTTATCTGACAGTTGATAGAGCTGCATTTCTTTTGGATCAGTTATTAGAGCTTTATGAGTTTCCTTTGGTGGTGTTATTCTACCTGTTTTTGTTGTTGTTGTTGTTGTTGTTGTTGTTTTGTGATCCTTGACTCGTTACATGGGGTTGGGTAATTGGGTTCCATTTCTGGACTGTAAAGATTTGCTTTGGCAGAGATGGATCGCCAGGGCAGCTCAGTTTGGGTTTCTAGTTATGTCTGCTTGTGATTCATTTGGGCAGGTACGGCTCACCATTATGGTCCATTTTGGGGTGAGACAACTGTTTGAACTGTGAGGTCAGGGATGGGCGAGTCGCACACTGGCTGAGAACAGTTGGCCAGGACTGCTGGTTGCATTCCCTCCCCAAGTAAGGCTGGGCTCCCTGGTGGCCCATATTCTCTGGTCAGGCTTACTTGATAGTTAGAAATGGGTATTGAATCTGGTAGCATGTGAGGCTATGAATTAGCTTTCCTGCCCTGACAAGGCAGCAGGATGGGATCCAGGGTCGGTATGACTCATTGTTAGGGAACCCAAACCAGGCAAGAGTGTGCACTGAATTCGCTGGTCAGGTGAGGCCACTGGTTGTCCTCTGGAGATGGTGAGAGCCATGGCGGTGCTCTCAGTTCAAGTGCCACTCTGAGCAGGGCTGTTGGATGGGCAATGCAGCATCCTATGTGTCTGTTTATGTTCCAGAACACAGAACATGTGTTCTGTGGTTGGGCACAGAATGCTGTGGGCATTCTGGTTGGGCAGAACCAACCTGCAGCCTGGTTGGGCAGCCTGAATGCTGAATTCAGCCATGAGTGGGTCTACAGATTAGTATTTCTGGCCAGGGGTAGCAGGGGAAGAAGCTGTAAAGCCAGTAAAAGCTCTTTGTTGTCTTAACCCAAGATAACTCACTCCCCCAAGTGCCCTGGCTGAACGGCGCCACTGGCTTTGCTCTTGCAGACTGTCAATTCTGCCTGCCATGTCTCAGCTCTAGTGTTGCTGGCTTATGCAGCTTCTAAATGTTCTTGCCAGCGCTTTTGGTCCGATGGGGCCAGGAGATCTCCACAGCAAGTGAAGCTATTATCTCAGTTCTTTTGCCTGGATGGGATGGGAAACAGCCATGGGGCCAGGAGTTACCCTCAGTGTCAGCTGGAAATTAATCCCCCTGCCTGGGCTTAGCAAGGGACCCCTCCATACCCAGTGCTGGCTTTGCTCTGTGCACAGTCAGCTCTGCCTGGTCTCCTCTCAGCTCCAGCATTGTCAGTCAGATGTCGTCTTCCAGGCTTTATCATCAGCTCCTCTGGTCTGGGAGTCCCAGGGGGGTGGAGCTGTGTTTCAGCTCACTTGCCTTGGAGAGATGGACAGAGGCCATTCCAGACACCTCCTAATTTTGTTTTATGTTTTGTTTTGCTTTTATTTTGTTTTCTTTTCCTTAAGCAGCTTTCTTCTCAGGATTGGCTTGGAACTACCCTCAGCCTTCAACGTAGATTAATCCCCTCTACCTCCTCATGTCTGGTGCTGGCTTCCCTTGAGGCACTCAGGTTTTCCCACCTGCCTCTTAGCTCAAGTATTGCTGAACTGCACAGCTTCCAGTGTTCTTACCAGCCTTCCCGGACAAGTGGAGGCAGAAGACACGCTCCCTGTGTGGGCAAGACCGGAATAAGGTCTCCCACAAAGTGGCCCACAAGGCTGAGGGAGCTGGTTGTCCCCCATGGGCTCTCTTTTTCCACGGGAGGAACCAGGGGTTCAGGGGAGACCTCTCTGCATGGTGCCTCACTGTCCTGGGGGAAGAGTAATGCCATCAGTGTTTAGGTGCCTCATTTACCCTTCTAATAAGTCTATCTTGGCCTCTTTGGTACAGAGGGTGCCGACATTCTAAGATTCTCTCAGGGGTGTCCTGTTCATGAGTAGTTGTTAATCATCCTTTTTGTGTGGGGAACCAAAGTCAGGAACAGCCTATGTCGCCAAGATGGCATCATATCTCTCTATGTCAGTCTATCACCTTACCTTTTTTAATTTTTCTATTAGCTCATATCCCCCACTGACATATTATGAATGTGCAACCTAACTTGTTTGGCTGCCTTTCCCTTCCCACCATCCATAGTGGGATCTGAAACTCCTAACACCAGAAAGCTCATTTTGTTCACTGCAGTATCTCAAAAACCCCAAATGGAGCATGGCACACAGCAGGAGCTCACTAAATGTTTGTTGCATAAGTGAATGTTTCCTCATGGATGAACCAATGAATTATTCTCATATCATCATTTGTGTAATCATCCCTCCATTACTAAAAACTGCGTTTCCAAACTCGTTGCAGAAAAGGATGAGTCCAGCTCTGCTTTTGTTGTCCTCCCATTAGATGGAAACATTGAAGAACAGAGAATTGAAGTGACTCAGGACACTGACACAGCCAATTGTTAGTGGAGAGCATAACAAAACTGAATTCTGCAGCATCGAATTCTAGGCAGATTACCTAAGAGTTTGGCAGCTCACATCTTACCATTAACACATTAGGTAGATCCAGTTCAGGACATAATCTGCTTGTGCAGCTCAAGTCTGTGCTTTCTGAAGGCATACAACTCTTTTACCCTCTCTTCTACACTTTTCTTGCGTGCAACGCATAGCCTAATTGTCGCTTTACAACCTGGGTCATTTAACACATCTTGCAAGGAATTTAACACAGAAGACATGAGGGAATGGGATTTTTTTTTAAATTTATTTTCATCCTGGCTTGATTCAGAATGAAACAGAGGATGCACACTATCCTAAATGGACACCAGATTTTTGCAACATGAGCTGAGCTAATACGGGCTGTATAAAATGGAGGAATTGAAAGGCTGGCCGTGGCGAACTAATTTTAGGACACATCTTTTAAAGCTATTAGGTTCATTCTTCACTTGTGCTACAGATCAACAAGGTCTGTAATTGCTAAAAGGTCTCTCTATGGGTACTTTATTCCCCAGTGGAAAAAAGACAATGGGTTGTGTGCAATAGCATTTACAAGCCAGTTGTGAAAGTCATGGTTGTGGGATCAGATGAATGGAGTGGGTGGGCAAAGACAACATGCCTTCAATTAGGACTCGGAAAAGAGTGATTTCTCTCCAAGCTCCCTTTGTTTAGGAAGGATTGAAAAGCTGTGCTCCTACTTAATTATTGTTGCAGACTTTTCCTCCGCTTCCAGAGTTGGCACAGCCTCTGATGGTTTCCAGCATGATCTGCCAAGGCTGCTTCGATTCCTTTTATCGAGTGTTGGCTGACTGCAAACTCTCTTGGCAATAGCCAAGTGCACACATATGCCCGGCCACAGTGGTGCCAAGGTCCCTCCCGAACGCCTACCCCTCGGTGTCTTTGCCTTGTTAGAGTGTGTGCAACTGAGTTGTAAGGCACAGTTCCAAAAACTGCAAGTTTCAATCCACAAAGTTGATTCACTTCTTTGGATGATGAGTATGCTTTCCTTAACTTTTTGGTGCTGGTGGTCCATTGGAAGTATTATATCTACTGCTGTGTTCTTCCTATATTTTTTTAAGTTTGTTTTATATATTAATTTATTTATTTATTATTTAGAGCATGAATGCGGGAGGGAGAGAGAGACAAGGAGAGAGAGAGAATCCCAAGCAGGTTCCATGCTGTCAGCGCAGAGCGTGAACTCGCAGGGCTCGAACTCACAAAGCATGAAATCATGACCTGAGCCAAAACCAGGAGTCAGATGAGTAACAAACTGAGCCACCTAACTGCCCTAGCTTCTGTGTTCGTCATCTATAGATATGTATTTTGAAGTTCCCAGGGCTGTCTCCAAAATTTCGAGATCAACCAGACCAATAATCCAAAATTTGACAAGTAGATGACTTTGAGAGGCAAAGTCTAATTCTATCTACTAGACTTCATGCATGACTCCACAGATATTTTTATCTTATGCTTGACTTCTGATAATACCTCGCTTCGAGGGGAAGTGGTTTAATGTGATTCTAATTTCCATCATACCTTCAAGGGCTCTGCTTTTCTCAGAATTGTAAGTCTTCGTCTTCATCATCGACTTCACGTGTGGCCTTTGTTTAAGTCCCTCATCCTACTGTAAGATTTCTGCAAGAATCAATCCCTCTTTTGAAGAACATTCTCTCCTACTGTGTTTGCTTCTTTACCATAGAATAATTTTGGTGTTGTTTAACAAGGACATTATGTTCTTTTTTAAATTTTTTAATGTTTATTTATTTTTGAGAGAGAGAGAGAGAGAGAGAGAGAGAGAGAGAGAGAGAAAGCCTGAATGGGGGAGGGGCAGAGAGAGAAGGAGACACAGAATCCAATGCAGGTTCCAGATTCTGAGCTCTCAGCACAGAGTCCGAACTGTGAGATCATGACCTGAGCTAAAGTCGGATGCTTAGGAAGTCGGATGCTTACCTGACTGAGTCACCCAGGCACCCCCAGACATTATGTTTTCTTGATCAGATTTCTGGACCATATGGACTGTGTATTTTAGAACTTTTCCTTATCCTACATTATAAATAAAATAAAATAAAATGGTGTGTTAAAACCAAACTTTGTTTAAATAATACTAAATGCAGAATCTTATTCAAACATCAAAATTCACTTAGCAGCAAAAAAAATTCAGTGACTTATAGCATTTTGTTTCTGAGTTGAAACTAAGTGCAAAAACATGTACCAAAATATAAACCAAAAATAAAATATTTAATAAATCTATTCACTTTGAAAGAATGTTTTATTCTCTCCCCCTCTCTGTTTCTTTTGCACTCTCAGTTTCTCTTTGATATGTATATTACAATTTCTTTTTTTTTTAAGTTAATTTATTTATTTTGAGGAAGAGGGACGACCTGGGTGTGCCTGCAAGTAGGGGAGGGGCAGAGAGAGAGGGAGAGAGAGAATCCCAAGCAGGCTCCATGCTGGCAGTGTAGAACCCATTGTGTGGCTCAATCTCATGAATGACTGCAAGATCATGACTTGAACCAAAATCCAGAATCTGACACTTAACTGACTGAGTATCCAGGCACCACATGATTTCCAAAGTCTTGAAAAACCTTGTAAATTAAATGATGCTAAAAAAGAAGGTACTTAAGGATGTGGCAGTTAATTTTATGTGTCAGTTTGGGCTAAAGGATATCTAGATACCTGCCAGAACATTATTCCTGGGTGTGTCTGTAAGGGTGTTTCTTGAAAAAAGTAGCATTTGAATTGGTAAACTAAGTACAAAAATGCCCTCCCCAATGTGGGCAGGCATTATCTAATCCACTGAAGGCTCGAATGGAACACAAAAGTAGAGAAAAAACAAATGGGCTGGGACACTTATCTTCTCCTGTCCTCAGACATTGGTGTTCCTGGTTCTTGAGGCTTCAGATCCAGACTGGGATTTACGTACTGTCTCCTATGGTTCTCAGGGCTTCAGATTTGGACTGGAACTACACCTGAACCTACAACAGTTATCCCAGTTTACAGAAAGCAAATCAGGAGTCTTCTCAGCCTCGAATCATGTGAGCCAATTCCTATAATATCTATCAAAAAAAAATTGTCTATCTGTCTACCTATCCTATTGGTTCTGTTTCTCTGAAGAACTCTGACTAACACAGGGATAATGGAGGAAAAGTGTCACTTGAAATACCAATAGATGGGTTTTAGTACTTAAAATAAAGAAATAATAATATTTGCACCTAGAACAAAGTGCCTGATAAATATCAATTGAATAATAAAAGAATGAATGAATTTGATTTAAAGTATAAGCATATAAGATTATATTTTAAAATGTACTCAAGATTTTTATTAGTCAGGTATAGCAGGACATGCAGATACAGAAATGACTGTCGTGAAGGATGACATTTATAGTCACATATAGGAGGCATGCCACACCATGCAGGGCCACAGGAGGAAGCACCAGGGTCAGTAAGGAGAAAGAAGAGACAAGCAGAAAATGTGGGTAAGAGCCTTTGGCATGGTTTCTGAATTAAGGAAAGACAGGTAGGTTAAATAGGTTTTAATTAGCTAGTTTGATATTTTCTATGGGCACTGGGTTGTAGCAGCTCACCTGAGTTGCATGGTACCTGGTCTTGGCCAGGTTAGGACAGGGAACCACAGACCTGGACTGTAGGATCCTGATGAGGGCTGGAGGGGAGGGCTTTGATTGGTTAGTTTGCATTTGAATGGCAACCTCCCTGCTGAATTGATTTCTATCCCTAGGGAGCTAGGGATTAGCTAACACAAGGAGGAGCAAATCCCTGCCAGTGTCAGTAAGGCATCATTCCCATATGATTCCCTGGTGGATTCTCTATCAAGATTCATTCACTATCTACCAATTAAATCCGACAAGATTTCACCCAATAAGAGCAGACGTCACAATAATATTGCAAATAAGATACGGCACCGTTTCTACATTCATACGATGGGTAGCTAATTAACACCAATTAAATAGGATTGAACATTTTGATGTGTAATATTTTAATTGGTACTTATAATAAAATACTTATTTATATTTAAAATAAGGGTTGATCTCCAGACTTGAATGTGTCAATTAATGCTGTATTCCTTCATTTCCTTTTTAGTTTTAGCAAAAGCTTGTGTGTGTATGTTTGCATGTGTGTGTGTGTGTGTGTGTGTGTGTGTGAAAAAAGTGAAGTGAAAGTACTAATGAAAATAGTACAGATCTTTTTGTAGTTCATAAGCATGATGATTGCGTGTTCACGCCATTGTGTGACATGTGCCTCCCTTAAACCTTGTTACGTGACCTCACCCCATTACCTGTCTGACGTGAGAAAAAAAAAAAAAGTACAAACTGGTGAACAAGAAATACTATTAAGTAAATTCTGACTTCCATGCTACAATGTGATAAAATATAATCATCAAAAATTTGAAAAACTAGAACTAATTCTGAAGAGGTCTGCTGTAGGACGTGGAGACACAGCAGTGTCAGGAAGGCTTGCGGAAACTTTTGTCATACCCTCCCTTGTCCTTATCTGTCCCTAGGACGCCAGGAAATCTCATCTCTTCTGCTCTGTTGTCTCAGCTTATATTTAAAAAGATTATGATTCCCTGTGGCATGAAAAAGATAAAACGTTCTTTACATTTGTACTAAGAGGTACTTTCCCTATGCACTTCCCCACCTGTATACACCCCCTCCCTATACACTTCTATGCCAAAATGTTTCTATTCACAGTTCTAAAAACATTATTCTTGCACTCCATTTCAACTTTCCCAAGTCTCACACATTTCTAAATTATTCATATTTCAATGAGAAGACTCTGTCATATCACTAAAAGTTTCTCACCCGTATTTAGGACTACTATGATGGTAATGAGTCATTTTAATAATGTAGCTTCTTTTTTTTTTCTTCTTTTCAACGTTTTTATTTATTTTTGGGACAGAGAGAGACAGAGCATGAACGGGGGAGGGGCAGAGAGAGAGGGAGACACAGAATCGGAAACAGGGTCCAGGCTCTGAGCCATCAGCCCAGAGCCTGATGCGGGGCTCGAACTCACGGACCGCGAGATCGTGACCTGGCTGAAGTCGGACGCTTAACCGACTGCGCCACCCAGGCGCCCCAATAATGTAGCTTCTTATTAAAATGACTTTTAATCTCATGACATGGCAGGGGGTGATCTTGTCAAAGCAGAAGGGTTACATTGTCGCAGTGGCACCTCTAAATTAGTCTCTACTGGTGGCAGGCACTAAGGATCCACAAAGTAAAATGTAAAACTTACATTACTGAAAGGCACTCTGACCACAGACTGTTCTAAGTATGAGGCACCCATCCTGGTCTATATATCTGTCCAGTTAGCATCCTCTGATCCTAGGGTGTTAGCCTCGTTCTTTCTAGGGAAATTGTTCTGAAAATCTTACAATGTATGGCTGCACCCAAACATAATTTACAGTACTGTTTACATGTCTGAAGTTGATGTACAGGTTATAGTACAAATAGCAGCATAGGAATGTTTCTGCTACTGCACATACTTCCCAAGGTTTGCTGAATCCAATAAAATGTTCTGTTATTGCATTTTCCTCATTAAAAGTGAAATGAGTGTCAGTTATTATGCTTATTGGCCATTTGAGTTTTCTCTTTTGTGAATCGTGAAGTTACACCTTTTGTTCATATTTCCATCATATCTGCCATCAATCAACTTCATTTTTTCATTTTTTATTTTTTTTTTGTTTGCCATTTACTTTTTGTTTGTAATAGCCTCATTTTTCTTCCCTCTTTTTCCCCCCTTAGTTCTTAATAGCTCCACACTAGAAAGAAGGATGTGATGGGTCAATTTGACTGGTTCACAGGGACCTAGATATTTGCTACATATGCATATAATGGAAACAGAATCAATACATTTGTTATTATTAGTTATATAGTATATACATACGTATATAACAGAAATAGAATCAAGAGGATATATAGTCTTTATATATTTATAGATACATATATAATACAAGCTACAGGATGAATGCAGAGACTAAATAATAAGAGACTACATTAAAAGTAAAATTTCCTTTTACTTTAAATTGAAGATGACACAAAGAAATGGAAAAGATTCCATGCTCATTGGTTGAAAGAATAAATACTGTTAAAATGTCTATACTCCCCAAAGCAACATACACATTTAATGCAATCCCTATCAAAATACCACCAGCATTTTTCAAAGAGCTAGAACAAACAATCCTAAAAAGGGACCATAAAAGACCCCAAATAGCCAAAGCCATCTTGAAAAAGCAAAGCAAATCTGGAGGCATTACAATTCTGGGCTTCAAGCTATATTTACAAAGCTGTAGTCATCAAAACAGACAGTCTGGTACTGGCACAAAAACAGACATAGAGACCAATGCAAAAGAACAGAAAACCCAGAAATTGACCCACAACTATATGTCAACTAATCTTCAACAAAGCAGTAAAGAATATCCAATGGAGAAAAGACAGTGTCCTCAACACATGATCCTGGGAAAACTGGGCAGCAACATGCAGAAGAATGAAACTGGACCACTTTCTTACACCATACACAAAAGTGTATTCAAAATGGATAAAAGACCTAACTTTGAGATAGGAACAGGAAGCAACTTCTCTGACATCAGCCATAGCAACTTCTTACTAGACACATCTCCAGAAGCAAAGGAAATAAAAGCAAAAATGAACTATTGGAATTTCATCAAGATAAAAAGTTTCTGCACAGCAAGGAAACAATCAACAAAACTAAAAGGCAACCTTCAGAATGGGGGGAAGATATTTGCAAATTACATATCCAATACAGGGTTAGTATCCAAAATCCATAAAGAACTTGTCAAGCTCAATATCCAAAAAAATAAGTAACCCAGTTAAGAAATGGGCAAAAGACGTGAACTGACATTTTTCCAAAGGAGATATCCAAATGGTGAACAGACACATGAAAAGATGCTCAACATCACTCATCATCAGGGAAATAAAAATGAAACTACAATGAGGTATCCCTTCACACCTGGCTAAAGTTAACAACATGGAAACATTAGGTGTTGGGTAGGAAGCAGAGAAAGGGGAACCCTCTTACATTGTTGGTAGGAATGCAAATGGTACAGCCACTCTGGAAACTAGTGTGGAGCTGCCTCAAAAAATTAAAAATAGAACCACCCTATGATCTAGCAATTGCACTACTAGGTATTTACCCAAAGGATACAAAACTACTGATTTAAAAGGATACATGCACCCCGATGTTTATAGCAGCATTATCAACAACAGCCAAATTATGGAAAGAGCCCAAATGTCTATTGACTGATGACTGGATAAAGAAGAGGCGGTATATATATATATTCAATGGAACATTACTCAGCCATCAAACAGAATGAAATCTTGCCATTTGCAACAATGTGTATAGTGCTAGAATGCATTATGCTAAGCAAAATTAGAAAAAGACAAATACCATATGATTTCACTCATACGTGGAATTTAAGAAACAATACAAATGAACATGGGTGGAAAAGAGAGAGAGAGAAACCAAAAAAGAGACACCTAACTAGAGAACAAACTGAGGGTTGTTGCAGGAGGTTGGTTAAATGAGTGATGGGTATTAAGCAGGGCACTTGTTGTGATGGGCACTGGGTGTTTTGTGTAGGTGATGAATTGCTGGATCTTACACCCAGAGGTGGTATTACACTGTATATTAACTGACGAATTTAAATAAAAACTTGGAAGAAAAAATCTCCTTTTATTTTTAACTAGTTTGGTCTGTGGATTCTTCTAAATGACAATCACTCTGTTAACAACACATATCACATGCCACTGTATGATAGGAGCTAAAGATAAAGCAAATAACATGATTCTGCTCTCACAAAGCTTAGATTCCATGAAGTAAACATATAATTACACTTTGTGAATGATGGCTACTCATCCTGAAAGCTTGAGAAGTTTCTTTGGCATTTTCCTTGTATGCAGTCTGGAAGCATCCATGGAGAGGGTGCTTTCTCATAGCACACTGGTCCCTTAGGAGACATTGGGACTCAGGTTTTCAAATCCCCTGTTATTTTTTCCTCCAACTGCTAAACAGACCTGACCTAAAAGAGGGATCGATTGTTTAAAAATAATCAGTATAATTACTATAACTTTAGATCAATTTTAGCAATTATATTGAGCCCAGATTTGTCTACCTCTCAGATTTAGGATTTCAGTGGTGATAACTTACATAAACCAATGCTCAGGTGGTTAGAACAACAACAATCTGAGAGGTGGTACCTCTCAGATTTAGGATTTCAGTGGTGATAACTTACATAAACCAATGCTCAGGTGGTTAGGAGAAGAGTCTGGGTTTGCACAGCCTCACCAGGAGCAACTCCTCTCATACTTGGGATGACATATATTGGAATATGATTAGTCTTGTCCTCAGCAGTCTGTACTGTCATCAGAAGCTTGAGTGTCTAAATCTTATTAGCCTGTGATGTCCTTGAGAACCGAAGTGCTTGATTCTCTTTCAGATATATTGTCCCATTCTAGTGCAGTTCCTGGAAGATATTTAGTGATATCTGGTGAAAAAATATAGGAATGAATTTCATGTATATTAACATCCATGAAAGAGTTGCTTTCTCCTGCCAGTTTATTTTGGTTCATAGACACTTTGAAAACAGAATAATCTTTGGACCTCAGAGATACAAGGGCATGCATATCCTCAGACTACTTCCAAACATACTTTCTGAGCAAATGAAAAGAGGGAAAGCCCTCTTTGCAACCCTCTCCATCCCCTTCAAAGCAGGGAACATTGGGGAAATTATTGTGGAAAAATCAACTGACTTTGAACTTACAAGCCAGATGTTTGCTTTATACCACTGCTGTTTTTTCAATGTCATCTCTGAGCATTTTTTGACTTTTCACACATCACTGAAGGTGGGTGTTCTTTCCAAAAAAGCAGAAATTGGTCAAGTAATAATAATAATATTAAATACACTTATCAGCCAAAATCAGGGGTTGAGTATTTTTTTTAATTTTTTAAAATTATTTTTACATTTATTTATTTTTGATAGAGCACAAGTGGGGAGGGGCAGAGAGAGAGGGAGACACAGAATCCAAAGCAGGGTCCAGGCTCCGAGCTGTCAGCACAGAGCCCGATGTGGGACTCAGACTCACAACCATGAGATCATGACCTGAGCCGAAGTTGGACGGACGCCCAACGAACTGAGCCAACCAGGCGCCCCACAGGTTGAATATTCTTAAGCAAAGGGACTTCATATGGTCCCTAGGATGTCTGTTTAACGTGTAGGCAATGCTGAGTCTCTCATTCCCTTAAACCTAAAGTAGCCCTGACTGCAGATTTCCAGGAATTAACTGAAATCCTGATCTACAAAAAGAGAACAGATTCTGCATGATTGAAACAGTTTCTGTATGAAAGAATCTGCCACAAAGCATATGTAGCCCTACTATTGTTAGAATGAATCAAATGAGAGGTCCTATTAAATATTTGGGTGAAGGTTGAAGTTCCAAATTCTTGGAAAAAAAGCTGTTAGTAGCTCATTTGTCACCTTCTTCAGAGACTTTGCTTAGGGAGGGAGGTAGATGTTCTCTCGCATCAGGTAGCTAGAGAATTCTCTTTGTAGGTGCCATGTTGAAAAGGTTTAACACCATTATCTCACCTTCTTCCTAACTATTACTCTAGTTCTTCCAGATTCCTTTTCCTGATGGTGTCACCTTTGGCTGTATTTCAACATCAAATATCTTTGACTGTTTTGTCACTTTCGTTAGAAATGTGGAAATGTGCCACTAAATGGAAACTCCATTATACTCTATGTAGAGGTTATAGGATTGTCTACAACCCTAATGCATAAGCGCTATGAATTCATTTTTGCTAAAATATCTTTTACAGAGTAATGTATAATCTGTACCTTTCCTAATAGAAATAAGTCCTGGTCATGTATCGAGATATTTTCTAATTGCTTCTGCAAAAACATTATTGATCATTTAATTGCCATCTAGTGAGAGTCATTTCACATTAACATGTTAGCTCATTATGTTTTCTTCCTCAAAATGTCCAAATCAATACTATAATCAGTCTTTTTTTGACCAAATGTTCTGTATTAGTGAATACCAAACCAATAAGTCTAAATCCTACTCATTAAAATTATTTGCTTAGAACACAATCCAAACTTTAATGCAAAAGCTAGTTACTGGACAAGTCACAAAACTCATACTCAATTTTGTTATGTGACTGATTGTTGTCAACAATTAAAAATTTTATTGTACAGAATTTCCCTCTTATCTGATTATGAATTTCTAGAACATGAATATTTGGGCTTTGTTTCCTCAGTGTTTATCAGCTTTTATCGTTTATAATTTATTGTTCTTTCAAGTACTGCAGTTTTATCCAACTATAATAAAATATAAATAATAAATAAAATAAGTAAAATAAATAAATGAAATATAAA
This sequence comes from Lynx canadensis, assembly GCF_007474595.2. NCBI lineage: Eukaryota > Metazoa > Chordata > Mammalia > Carnivora > Felidae > Lynx > Lynx canadensis. The sequence goes on from NC_044311.2 coordinate 139,530,999, forward strand.
GTATATGTATTCATTTTCACTCAACATACATTAATTAACCTCTATTATGTGCCAATACCTGTTCTAGGCATCAAGATACAACAATGAATGACATATACTGATTCTCCTCATGGAGCTTAAAATCTGGTGGAGAAGTATAAGAGAAGGTTAAGAGACACCCAGGCAAGGAAAGAATAAGAGTGGAGTCTTGGGGGAAGAATTGACATGGAATTCTCAAGGCATGGTAAAATGAACATCAAAATATTAGATGGCAAGGAAATTAGATGTTTAGATTTCACTTCATTAGTTATTTAATATTCCAGTAAGGTCTAGGACACCAGTTGTTGACTTCGGATGTCTCTCTCAATGAAATCTTCTTCTGAAATTAATATTTCAAGCCCAGAATTTATTAGTTATTCATTTTGTGTATGTAGTACAAGAACAATGAGTTCAGAGTTCAGAAACCAGTGGGCCTCTATTTTTTTTTTCTCTTTACTCTTTTAATAAACACATTTAGGGGGAAATTGGATCAAATTTTAAAATTGTGAAAGAAAACGTATTGAAAACCATGTTGTATTATGAAAAAAAAATCTGTTCAAAAATATTACATCCATTTCCATTCTCATCTCTCACATACAATAACTACTTACCAGATAATTCAGCCATTCATTAAAAGCTCATTTTGGAATCTTGTTCAACTTGGCCAAGTATGTCCAATTAGCATTCCTGAAAGTTGCCTGGTGCTGGACAGTGGTTAGGGATACTTGTCGCAGAACCTAACAGCTCTGAGGGTCTCAGACAATTTCTATCCTGGGTCTCCTCTACACTCGCTGCCTCGGTGTACAGCCTCCCTTTCTACACTTTAGCAACTTCACATTATACAAATTTCAGGAAGGAGTCCGCTGCAAAAACGTAAGCCATTAGTGGGCACTTTTATATTACAAAACCAGTGAATGTATAGTTCTATCAATGCCCTGTAATCTACTCCCAATTTATCTTAATCATTTCAGACCCATATGAAAATAACCTAAACTTCTATTCTTAAAATTGCATTACTTGTTTGATATTGCCTAGGTGGCAAAGAACTTTTCAGCAGTTTTTGGCCTATTTTTGTCTAGATTTTCAAATGATCTGTCAAACTGACAAGTTTTTGATAACATTTTCATGTATAGTATGAACAGAATGCTTGATGTTTCTACTTTTTTATTTATTTTTTCTATTTGAAAGTAATTGACACCCAATGTTATTGACTTCAGGTGTACAACATCATGATTCGACATCTTTATATGTTGGGCTATTCTCGCCCCAAGTGTAGATGCCATCTGTCACCATATAACTCTATTACAATATCACTGACCATACTCCCTGTGCTGTGTCTTTCATTCCTGTGACTTATTAGTGATGTTCCTATTTTCATTTCAAATTAGTGACACCCATTAAAACCCATACATTCTCTTTTAAGACCATTCATAATTTCATTTAATTGTTCTTTTTTTTTCCATTGATAATTCTTTCTTACTTAAGCTCCTTTCTTCACTTTCAAATTCGTTTTATTTATAATTCAAGAAATGATGCCTTTGAACCTGACATACTGATCTAGGTCAATGTCACTGGTGTCTCTTAGTCTTTTAGCTTATTTTATTAGTCAATGGCTTCATATCGCTATGCATGAATATGAGTAAACTTTCACATTTCCATTAGATGTTCTGAGGTTATAATAATTTGATTAAACACTTAAAAGGTTAATTTTCTACCTAATTTTCTACCTATCATTTTATTATAATTTTTGTTAGATATTTCTTTAGTCAACTCCACATATTTAATATTACTTTTACCCAGATTTTTCAATCAGCTTTGTTGAGGCATAATTTTAGTACACTAAAACTCACCAGTTTTCACTGTTAACGTCATCATACATAGAAAGTCAGTAGCCCCTAGCAAAATGTTTTTATCACCCCAAATTTTATTTCCTTCCCCTTTGGTGTCAGTGTTCTTACCCACCTTCCTGAATATGGCAAATTCTGTTCTTTCCAAAATAATAATTTTGCCTTTTGAAAAATATTTTTACACAAACAAAATTATGTGGTATGACACCTTTTGTGTTGGGCTCCTTTCACTCAGCAAAATGCTTTTGACATTCATCCCAGTAGATGTTTATATCATTCATTTACTTTTATTTCTGAGTATTCCATTGAATGGATACACCACAAATTATTTAACTGTTCAGCAGCAGAGGGACATTTGGGTTCTTTTTTATTTTCCTGTGATGAATAAAGCTACTGTGTGAACATTCAATGAAGCGCAAGATTGTGTGGGTTTAGGTTTTTGTTTTTCTTGGTTAAGCACTTATGGGTGAAATTGCTGGGTCATATAGTAAGCATATGTTTAGTCTTTAGAAAAACTAACAACATTTTTTTCCTAAGTGCCTGTAACATTTTACCTTTCTTAATGTTTCACATCCATGCAAACATTAGTCTTTTAAAAGCTATCAATCATTGCAATATGTATGTAGTTCAAACTCATGGTTTTAATTTGCTCTTTCCTGGTGACTAATGATATCAAGCATTTTTTTTAAATTTTTATATATTTTTGAGAGAGAGAGAGAGAGACAGAGACAGAGACAGAGTGCAAGCAGGGGGAGGTGCAGAGAGAGAGGGAGACACAGAATCTGAAGCAGGCTCCAGGCTCTGAGCAGTCACCACAGAGCCCAACAGGGGCTCAAAGTCACAAACTGTGACATCATGACCTGAGCTGAAGTTGGACGCTTAACCGACTGAGCCACCCAGGCGCCCCTAGCATTTTTTTTAAGTAGACCCTAAATCCAATGAGAGGCTTATACTCGCTACCCTGAGATCAAGAGCTGAATGTTCTACCACCTGAGCCAGCCAGGCGCCCTGAAATCAAGCATTTTTAACGTGCTTATTTATTAATCCTGTCTCTGTCTTTTTTGGTGTCACATCTGGTCAAGTCTTGCCATTTTATCATCTTATTTTTTCTCTTCTTTTGAATTGTCACTAAATATATGCTCTGGATATATTCTGGATTCTGATTCATTTTCAGATATATTCTCAAATATATTCTCCCAGTCTGTGTTTTGTGTTTTCATTGGTTTCACACTGTATTTTGACGAGAAAGAAATGTTAAATTCTGATGACATCTAATTTATCATTTTTTTTCTTTTACACTTGTTCATGTCTATTTAAAGAAGTTTTACCTAACCAAAGTTTACTAAGATTTTCCTCTATCTTTTCCCAGAAGGTTAGTAAATGCATCTCTTACACATAGGTTGACATTTTATTTTTAATTTCTGTGTATGTTTTAAGTTAGACTTGAGGTTGAATATTTTGTACATTGATATTCAATTCTTCCAGCACCACTTACTGAAGAGGTTACTGTTCCCTCCATTATCTTGCCTCAAAAGCTGGGTTAAAAATCAATTGAACATGTACATGTGAATGTATAATTTATGGATCCTGTTTACCGTTCCATTGATCTATATGTCAATCTTTACGCCAATACAACATAATTTTTAAGTTAGGTAGTCTAAGTTCTCAAACTTTGATTTTTTTTTTACACAAAATTCTTAGTTATTCTACATCTATTGAGTTTCCATAAAAGTTTGCATTTAGATTGGCACTTTTTATTTTTAAAAATCAGTTTGTTGTTGTTTCAATTAGGATTTATTTGAATCTGTAAGTGAATTTGGGGTGAGTTGACATCTTAACAATATTGAGTCTTTTAATCTTTGAACATCATCTATTTCTCTATTCACTTAGATTTTCTTTAATTTTTCTCAGTAATGTTCTGCAGATTCTCACATATAGGTTTTGAACAATTTCTGTTTACTTTAACCCTAACGTTGTCACATTTCTGGTGAAATTGTGAACTGTGATTTTCTAAATTTCGATTTTCACTTTTTGTTGTCGTGAAAATTTAGAAGCAATCTTGATGCATGTATAATAACCTAGTTGTATACTAAAACCTCCCTAACTCACATTTAATTTCATAGGTTCTCTGGGTTACCTATATACGTGATCATATCTCCTGCAGATAACACAATTTTACTTTATTCTTATTTCAGTCTGTAGGCTTTTTATTTCTCTTCTTGCCTTATTTCAGTTCTATGACCTTCCTTTAGCACAGTGTTGAATAGAAGTCATGAGAGAGAACAAAATAGGTGAAAACAGTCAGTTGTTCCACATTTATATATTAGCTATAAGATTTTGCTAGTTTTCCGTTATCAGGTTGAAGATGTGTCTGTTTCTAGTATGCTAAGAATTGCTTTCATGAGTGGATTTTGAACGTTATCAAGTGGTTTTTATCAAGTGGTTTTTGCACTGAAATTATAGAAATGATTTGTTTTTCTTTCTTAGTGTGTTGGTATGGTGAATTATATTATTTGATTTTCAAATTTTAGCATAGTTTACTTCCCTTGGATAAATCCCACTTAGATGTATTCCCTTTTTTCAAATTCATTAAAAAATATACTTTTTGTTTCATTTCATTTGAGAAGATGCTGTTAAGAATGAAGAATATGGCTTAGTGCTTTTATTTTATTTTAGTTTTGTAAAGTCTTGCTATCAAGATAATGTTGGTCTCTATGTAAAATGAGCTAGTGGGGTGCCTGGGTGGCTCAGTCAGCTAAGCGTCCGACTTCAGCTCAGGTCATGATCTAGCGGTGGGTGAGCTCAAGCCCCGCATGGGGCTCTGTGCTGACAGTTCAGAGCCTGGAGCCTGCTTCGGATTCTGTGTCTCCCTTTCTCTCTGCCCCGCCCCCACTCATGCTCACGCTCTCTCTCTCTCTCTCTCTCTGTCAAAAATAAACATTAAAAAAAATTTTTAAATGAGTTAGGAATTGTTGTCCCTTCTATTTTCTCAAATAATTTAAAGACAATTAGAATTATTTCTTCCCTAAGAGCATGATGTCATTCACCACTGAATCAATATGGGACTAAGTTTTCTTTATGAGAAATTTTTAAGTAAACATCCAATATTTTTAATAACTATAAGATTATTTTGTCTAATTCTTTCTTCTTAACCCTTTGGCAGCATCTCCTTTAAGGCATTGGTCCTTTTTATTCAGGTTGTTGAATTGATCAATATGTGGTTTTCTACAGTATCTCTTTATCAGCTTTCTCGTGTCTGTGAGATCTACGATGATGACTATTATTTTATTTTTGATATTTGCACTGTGTTTTCTCTCACTTTTTCCTGAGCAGTCTGATTGGAGGCTCAGGAACTGTGTTCGTCTTTCCAAATATTTAAATTTTGCTTTCATTGCTTTTATCTACTCTTTCAATGCTTTCTATTGCATTAATATTTGCTCTCTTTTAGATGACACAAAGATATGGAAAAGCATCCCATGCTCATGGATTAGAGGCACAAATATGGTTAAAATGTCTGTAGTCTCTAAAGCAATCTATACATTTAATGCAATCCCTATCAAAATACCACTGGCATTCTTCACAGAGCTAGAACAAACAATGCTACAATTGGTATGGAACCACAAAAGACTCCGAACAGTCAAAGCAATCTTGAAAAACCAAAGTGGAGCTGGAGGTATCACAATTCTGTACTCCAAGCTATTTTACAAAGCTGTAGTCATCAAAACAGTCTGGTACTGGCACAAAAACAGACATAGAGACCAATGCAAAAGAACAGAAAATCCAGAAATGGACCCACAACTAATTATATGTCAACTAATCTTCAACAAAGCAGGAAAGAATATCCAATGGAGAAAAAAACAGTCTCTTCAATAAATGATCCTGAGAAAACTGGACAGTGACATACAGAGGAAATGAAACTCAATCACTGTCTTACACCATGCACAAAAATAAATTCAAAATGGATGAAAGACCTAAATGTGAGATAGGAAATCATCAAAATCCTAGAGGAGAACACAGGCAGTAACCTCTTTGACATCAGCCATAGCAACTTCTTACTAGACACATCTCCAGAAGCAAGGGAACAAAAGCAAAAATGAACTATTAGGACTTTATCAAGATAAAAAGTTTCTGCACAGCTAAGGAAACAATAAACAAAATTAAAGGTAACCTTTAGGATGGGAGAAGATATTTGCAAAAGACATATTTAGTAAAGGGTTAGTCTCCAAAGTCTATAAAGAATTTATCAAACTCAACAACCAAATAACAAACAATCATTTTAAGAAATGGGCAGAAGACATGAACTGATATTCTTCCAAAGAAGACATACAGATGGTGATCAGACACATGAAAAGATGCTCAACATCACTCATAATCAGGGAAATACAAATCAAAACTACAATGAGATATTCCCTGACACCTGGCTAAAATAAACAACATGGAAACAACCAGTGTTGGCAAGGATGTGGAGAGAGGGGAATCCTCTTACACTGTTGGTGGGAATGCAAACTGGTGCAGCCACTCTGGAAAACAGTATGGGGATTCCTCAAAAAGTTAAATATAGAACTACCTTATGGCCCAGCAATTGCACTACTAGGTATTTACCTAAAGGATACAAAAATACTGATTTGAAGGGGCACATGCACCCTGATGTTTATAAAAGCATTGTCAACAATAGCTAGACTACGAAAAAAACCCAAGTGTCCATCGACAATGAACGGATAAAGAAACGATAGCATATATATACAATGGAATATCACTCAGCCATCAGACAGAATGAAATCTTGCCATTTGCTATGATGTGAATGGAGCTAGAGTGTATGATGCTAAGTATATTTACTTACCGAAATAAATCGGTCAGAAAAAGACAAATACCATATGATTTCAATCATATGTGGAATTTAAGAAACAAAACAGATGATCATAGGGGAATGGAAAAATAAAGAGAAGGAAGAAAACCATAAGAGACTCTTAACTATAGAGAACAAACTGAAGGTTGCTGGAGGGGAGATGGGTGGGGGATGGGCTAAATGGGTGATGGGGATTAAGGAGGGCACTTGTGATGAGCACTGGGTTCTGTATGTAAGTGATGAATCACTAAATTCTACACCTGAAATTAATATTACCCTACATGACAACCATAATTTAAATAAAAAGTTGAAACTAAAAAAAAAAAAAGAAAAAGAAAAATTTTGCTCTTTTTTTGGATCATTTTTCCCCTCTGTTTGAGTTTAATTTGTCCTTTTTCTATTTCCATAAGTGGGAGACTGTAATATTTATTTAATATTATGCATTTTTATCATCCATCAGTTCAAATATTAGAATTTCCTTGTGATTTCTTCTTTGACTCATCAGTTATTTGAATTGTCTTGTTTGATTTCCAAATATGTGGAGATTTTGCAAAGAGCTTTCTGTTATTTATTTCTGTTTCAATGCTGTTGTGTTTAGAGAACACACTTTGTTTTTATCTGAATCCTCTTAAATTTATTGAGACATTTTATGCGACAAAATATGGTTTATCTTAATGACTTTTCTGGGCATACTTGAAAAGTGTATTCTGCCATTGCTGTGTGTTCTATTAATATCAACTAGGTCAGGTTGGTTGACAGTGTTATTTGTACATCTTCTCTATACATTTTTTTTTGTCTACTCATAATATCAATTGCTGAGGGAGAACCATTGAAATATCTAACTATAATTTTGAATTTACCTATTTCTTTGTTATGCTTTCACCTTTTGTTTCACAATTTTGAAGCTCTGTTAGTAAGTATGTGTATACATTTAGGATTCTTATGTCTTTTTGGTGAACTGACATTTTATCATTAAGATATATCTCATTTTATCCATGTTAATATCCCTTATTCTAAGATTCCTTTCTCTATTAATATAGCTACTCAAGCTTACTTTTAGTTGATAATTTTCTGGCCTGTGATTTTTAACCTATTGGTTACTTTCTATTCAAAGTGGATTTGTTGAAACTGAGCTTTTTTTTTTTTTAACCTAATCTGACATTTGTGCCTTTCAGTTGGCATGTTTACATTATTTGCATTAAATGTGATTTTGCTATTTGTTTTACACCTGTCAAATAATTTCTTTAATGATTTTTCCCACTTTCCTTTCAGTACCGTAAGTATTTTTGTATGATTCTGTTATATGTCCACTTGGTTTAGCACCTCTAACTTTTGCTTGAGTTGTTTATCTAGGGTTTAGAATATATGCATACTATCTTATACTCTATCCTCAAAACAATATAATACCACTTTATAAATATTATTGACTTCTTAAAACAATACAATCCCTCTCCCTTAAACTTTTCCCTATGGCTGTCACAATTTTCATTAAATTTTATAAACCCTGCGACATATTGCTAATACTTTAGCTTTAAATAGTCAATTATTTGGGAAAAACAACTATAAAATAAAATTTGTATATATTTACCTACATAGTAATAATTTTTAGTGTGTTTCATTGTGTAGATCTAAATTACTTTGACATCATTTTTCTTCTGCCTTAAGAACTTTATTTAACATTTCTTGTAACACATGTCTGCTGGCAGTGAAATATCTCAGCCATTTTTTTTTCCTGAAAAAAAATCTTTATTTTTCCTTCCTTTCTGAAAGACATTTTGTGGATTACACTTCTAAATTGATAGTTGTTTTTTATTCCCCCGGTATTTTAATTTTTTTTTCAACTTTTATTTATTTTTGGGACAGAGAGAGACAGAGCATGAACGGGGAGGGGCAGAGAGAGAGGGAGACACAGAATCGGAAACAGGCTCCAGGCTCTGAGCCATCAGCCCAGAGCCTGACGCGGGGCTCGAACTCACGGACCGCGAGATCGTGACCTGGCTGAAGTCGGACGCTTAACCGACTGCGCCACCCAGGCGCCCCTCCCCCGGTATTTTAAAGATATCACTTTACCATCTTTCGGCTTGCTTTGTTTCTGATGGGAAAATGGTAGCTACTCTTATCTTTGTTCCAATATGCCTTTTTCTCTGGCTTTGTGTTCAAAGATATTATTTTTATTAGCAGCTTCCAGCCATTTTATTCTTACATGCCTTATAGTTTTCTTTATGTTCTCTGTGATTTTTTTAACTTTTTGGATTTTCTGTTTATATTTTTCATTAAATGTGGAAAATTACACCCCTTTTTTCTCAAATAACTTTTTGTCCATATCCTTTCCTGTAATTCCAGTTCTGAGTGTTATAGGCTGATTGATATTGTTCTAAAGATCACAATTAGTACCCTGTTCATATGTGGTACCTCTGCTAATATTTTTATTTCAGTTTTCTCCTTCTGTGTTTCAGTTAAGCTCTATTTCTATGTATTTATATGTGGGGAATAAGCTTAGGAATTCCCTGACCTTGCACTGATGGGTTAACAAGGCATAAAGAATTAGAAAGCCACAGGATGAACACACCCAAGTTTGGGTAAACAAAATTAGGTAAACAGGGCAAAGGCCCCCAGTATAGGACAAAGGTATAGGAATAGGAAAGCCTCAGAATGAATGCATCAAAAATGAGGTAAACAAGATTAGGTATTCGGGGCAGAAATGCCCCCCAAGTTAGCACAATAGCAGAAAGCTGCTTTCACAGGAAGGAAGGACAAAAACAGAAAAACAGAACTTTAGAGCCCAACAGGGCGAAGTTGCCCAGAGCGGGAGTTAATTAGCAAATGAAAGGTGCCATGTTGACCCTGAGGTAGCAAGTTCTGTCTTTCTTGTCCCCTAGGCAAGTTTAGGTAAACAGAACTGTGCCTCATGGCTGCTATAAACAACCTTCCTCCCAGTGCCAGGATTTTGTTTTGCATTGTCCCCTAACATAGCATATTTTCAAAACCCCCTTTCCCTCACGCCCACGAGTTAATGTTCACAGTTTCATTGTCTCTTTGTGCACGTCCACCATGCTTGTAGCCTTCTGATCTTAATAAAAACAGAGCAAAGACCCTTATTCGGGGCTCTTGTCCCCTCCCAGACATTAGCCTCTCTCACATTTTAATCCTGTGTCCGCTCTCTTGCTGGACAAGAGAGAACTACAGACCCAGAGTCTATGACATTTATATTCATTGATCTTTTATTCTGAAGTTTCTAATCTCCTGTTAATATCTTACAGTATATTTTCATTCAGATAGATATTTCATCTCCAGAAATTTAATTTCATTCATTCTACACCTTCCATTTTGTTACTCACCATCTTGAAAGTGAATGATTCTTATAACAGATATTTTAATGTTCTTTACTTCTACTTCTATAATATTTGTCATTTCTGGATCTGCTTCCATTTGTTGACTTTTTTCCTGGTTATCAGTTGTATTTTTCTGCTCTGTTTCATGGTTGTTAGTTTTCTTTGGATGTTAGACATTGCGGATTTTATGTTTTTGCTTATTGGGTGCTTTGTGTGGTCCTTTAAATATTGTTGGGCTTTCTTTGGGGACACAGTTAAGATACTTGGGATCAGTTTGATCCTTCAAAGACCTGTTTCTCAGGTTTGTTAGGATGCTCAAGACAAGCACTTAGTATAGAGATAATTTGTCCTTATTACTAATGCAATACTCCTTTGAGCACTATACAATATGCCTTTTGTATTACTAAGTCTTTCCACTTTGGTTGGTTGAAGCACTAACTTTTCCCAGTTGTTTGTGGGGTGCATTACTGCACACACATTCCTTTTTTATACTTCTTTCCCTGACTTCAGATAGTGCCCTCTCACGCATGCAAAGTTGAGTGTGCAGACAAAAATGAGAGGTACCCTTTTACAAATATGCAGTTCTCACTATCTGTTAATCTCTCCTCTCTAGCATTTTGTGCTGAGTAAATGTTAACCACTTTGTTCTTGCAAACTCTAAACTTTGCCTCCTTAACTTATCAGGAATTCCATGCTCTGATTGACCCCCACACTCCATTTTTAAGTCTAGAAACACTACCAAAGCAATAAGTAGAGTAATAATAGGGGTTCACTCTATTTGCCATTGCTTTAGTCAAGAATCACTTCCTCATAGTGCCTGTTGCCTAAAATATGCTTAAGTGGTTATTTCCATATATTTTGTCCAATTTTCTAAGGGTTTTTTTGAGACTGGAAATAAATTTAATTTCTATTACTCCATTTTCACTGAAAATAGAAACCAATTTTTAAAAAAATTACAGCATGTATTTGTCTGTTTCTAAATTTGCTGTATAATTCATTTTTATTTATATTCATATAGAGTATATCCTAAATGTTAAGATGCCAAACTGACTATGTTTAGTTGTGCTTTGCCAATTATTTTTTAGGTGACCTTAGATAGGCTTCTTAACATCTCTATGTCTCAGTTTTCCATAGTTGACACTCATATGTAGGAAAGCAGTCCAGTTTCATTCTTCTGCATGTCTCTGTCCAGTTTTCCCAACATCATTTGTTGCCTTTTTTCCCCCATTGGATATTCTTTCTTGCTTTGTTGGAGATTAGTTGGCCATATATTGTGGGACCATTTCTGGGTTCTCTATTGTGTTCCATTGATCTATGTGTCTGATTTTGTGCCAGTACCATACTGTCTTGATGATTATAGCTTTGTAATATAGCTTGAAGTCTGGAATTGTGATGCCTCCAGGTTTACTTTTCTTTATCCACATTGCTTTGGCCATTCAGAGCCTTCCATGGTTCCATACCAATTTTAGGATTGTTTGTTTTAGATCTGCGAAAAATGCTGGTGGTATTCTGATAGGAATTGTATTAAATGTGTAAATTGCTTTGAGTAGCATAGACATTTTAACAACATTTGTTCCTCCAATCCACGAGCATGGAATGAGACAGGGATGGCTACTCTCACTATTGTTATTTAACACAGTACTGGAAGTCCTAGCCACAGCAGTCAGACAACAAAAAGAAATAAAAGGCATCCAAATCGGCAGGGAAGAAGTAAAACTTTCCCTAGTTGCAGATAACATGATACTAAATGTAGAAAACCCAAAAGATTCCACCAAAAAGTTGGTAGAACTGATACATGAATTCTGCAAAGTTGCAGGATACAAAATCAACTTACAGATATCTGTTGCATTTCTATGCACCAATAATGAACCAGCTGAAAGAGATATCAAGGAATCAATCCCATTTACAATTGCACCCAAACTCATAAGATAGCTAGGAATAAACCTAACCAAAGAGGTAAAAAATCTGTACTCTGAAAACTGTAGAACACTAATGAAAGAAATTGAAGAAGACACAAAGATTTTGTGCCTCTATTTTTCGAATGCTTAATATGCATAACCCCTAAGCTAAACAATTTAATATACAATCTCAACGAATCTTCATGGCAATCTTGGGAAATAAATACAGTAGATAGTTACACTCCCCAAATATAGAGAATGGGGTTTAAAGAGGTTAAATGATTTCCCTTAGGTCCTACAGACGTATCATAAACATTGAAATACAAACCTCATTCTCTGTGATTCTAGAACATGATTTGTTGGGCATTATGGGATTTTATTAAGTGTAATATACAAGTAGAGTAAACATAAGTTTTACTTTAAAGAGGTCTGCTTCATACCAGTTTTCATGATTTAACTTTTAATAATGCCCATGGTCACTTTCAAAAATTCACATATGTGTGAAAAATTATATTTTTACTCTATTTATAACAGATATTATTGATTGGCATGATTTATAATGAGTATCCAAAGTCTAGGGGAGATTTATACTGTTAAAGAAGGTGAAGACTGTAAGGTCATTTACCGATGCTTCACTGATTTTTATCACTTTGACTTTTAGAGAAAAAATGACAAAATGATGACACTTAACAGAGATTTGTTATAATTTAGCAATTTGTTATTTAGCAATTCCAATTCTGATAAAGAAGGTACCAAATCAGAAAGATACTGAAGAACAAGGATTAAATGAAGAAGTGGACTTTGTCAGATGCTCAGCATTCCTTCCTTGCCTCCTCAGCTTTGATTGAGATAGAAAGAGAAAAATTAAATTTTTATTTTTTTTAATTTTTTTAAAAAGATTTTTCACGCTTCATAGTTTTAATACAGGTTTAAAACCAGCATCAAGTACATTTTTAAAATACTTTTTAATGTTTATTTATTTTTGACAGAGAGAGAGAGAGAGGGAGAGAGAGAGACAGAGCATGAGTGGGGGAGGGGAAGAGAGAGAGGGAGACACAGAATCCGAAGCAAGCTCCAGGCTCTGAGCTGTCAGCACAGACACTTAACAGAGATTTGTTATAATTTAGCAATTTGTTATTTAGCAATTCCAGTTCTGATAAAGAAGGTACCAAATCAGAAAGATACTGAGCCCGACGCGGGGCTCAAACTCCCAGACTGCGATATCATGACCTGAGCCGAAGTCGGACGCTCAAACGATTGAGCCACCCAGGCACCCCAATAATTAAATTTTTAATAAGCATCTGTAGTTAAGTGGTTCTTTGTGGGATGGAAAGGTGGGGCAAAAAGGAGAATAAGAGTGAGTGAAAGTGTATAGAAATAATATAAAAGACAAACAAATAGCCCACAAAGTGTTCTTTGTATACGTGTCAGAACTATACTTAAAAAAAAAAAAAGTACTAGAAATATAATCATTCATTCCAGTCATTCCTGAAAAGGTAGAACTGAATATTTAGTATTATCCTACGCAAATGCTAAAAAAGATGATGGGCACAAAAGAGAATGTTCCCAGAAGAAAAGCTACTGTATCATTAAATGTCTAAATTATTTTATCTATGAAATGAAGGAAAACAATGCACTTTTCAACTAAAGGAAGTTTTCAGTGGCTTACCAGTGATCCTTAAATCGTTCACAAACTGTCATGGAGCAAATGGAATAAAATTGCCCTCTTTGGGGCCTTGGTTATGCTGTTCCTTTTGCCTGGAAATAGTTCCGCACAAATGGATGTGGTTTTCCTTATCTTGGTCATGGAAAATCACTTTCTCAGGGAGGTTTCTATATGCAGCCTATTTATATTGCTAACTCTTGTACACACACACATACACACACACACACACACACACACACATTCTAGCCCCCTCTATGATTGCATTTCCTCACTTAACACTTATTTCCACCTAATATGGTATATGTTTTTCTTTCGTTGTTGTTGTTTATTTTTTTTAATTTGCTAAAATGTGAGGCCCACCAAAGTCGGAATTTATTTTGTTTGCTGTTCATTACTAATACATAAACCAGTACCGAGTGGTGTTTAGTAAATACCTGCTGCGTGCGTGAAGAATAAATGAAGAATTTGTTCTGCTTCAGCCTGAAGCGTTGAACCAAATCATGGGGTATAACCTGGAGGATGGCAGATTAGATTCATCCCATGAAGTGTTAGCACTACAATCTGTCTCGTTATGAGGAAGTATCTGCTCAGAATCATGACTATATCATCCCTGAAATGACTGTATGAACAACTAAAGGGAATACTTTTAAGGCTCCGATTGGATGAGCAGTTGAATTGGCGTTTTGTTTCCTTTAATACAGAGAGTTTGATGATTCAGGAAAGAGATCCAAGGCATTCAAAGCACTACTAGAAACAAATTACAATATTGAGATGAATGTCTGTCCCATTTGATGTTGGGACTTGCTTGCTACCTTACTTCTATTGCTGTCACCCCAAAGACTTGCCTCTACAAAATCTGAAAGATAAAGGCTAAGCCACCAGGAGAGGTGAAGCGGGACTTCAGGAGTGGGGGGTAAGGACAATAATGATGCAGGAGGAGCGGCAGCGGGTGGAAACTTTGCTGCCCGAAGAAGATACAGCTTAGAATATGGGCATTTGTTCTGAGACAAGAGAGAAAAAATAAAGAAACCATTTTATGGGAGTCCTTTTTTCTCTTCCACGTTAAAACATACAAAATTATCTTTAGTTGTAAATACTACGCTAAAATCTTCCTGATTCAATGAAAGAGTTTCAGAAAATGAGATGATTTGAGCCTCAACACTGCAACTTGAAACTGCAGAGACCTGCTTGCTATAGGTCCTCAAACCCTCTTGCTGCAAGAGCTCTGCCAATTTACTTGACAATGTGCAACCTTGGGACTTTGAGCCCATCTTAAGTCACAACAGTTTGGATCCAATTACCTTACAAACCTTCCAGCCTATTAGCCTATTTGTTTTTGGATAACAGCTCTCCCAGTTTGAAAAGGTATTTTGCTTTTTCAAAACATGTTTTAAAAAACCAAAATATGGTATGTGCTTAACATTTTTAACATTCAGGAAATAAAACATTAATTTTTCTCTTACATAAACCTGTTTCACATCTGGCTCAGTTCTTCTCTTGTTATTCCATAGCTGTTTCTGTGGTTTTCCAACTAGGCTAAGAGTGAAACATTTGCTGATTCATTAGAAGGGTGAAGGCCTCATATCCTACGTATTTTCAGGGAAGAAAAACCTTTTTGGCAATAAACCAATGTTCACCATTACCCTGAGGTGAATGTTGTTTACATTGTATTAAACTGAACAGGGAAAGATTATGCCTAAGCCATGGCAGGTCCATTAAGATGAAAATAAATGCATTCAATTTTACGGTGAACTTTTTCACTCGAACCTTTGTTTCTAACAATTAATAGTCTTGGAGGATAATACTTGGATGATGTTCAAATAAAATATACTTGTACAATAATGTATCATTGCTGCACTTCTATTTATTTCCAACATGACAGGTATTGTGGGTAGTGACTTTGCATACATTATTTCTAATTCCCGGCAACTCAGCCAAATACATATCGCAAGCTTTGTCTAAGAGATAAAAAAAAAAAAAAAAAAAAAAAAAAAAAACTTAAGTTCAAAGAAGCTTTGAAGAAGCTCAGATAGCTAAAAGAGGAATGACCAGCATTTGCAACTAAGTCTTATTGACTTCATTAGTTAAAATTTTTATTTGGAGTAGTTACTCATGATACTATTATAACATACTTAAAGTGAAAATGAGAGAAAGCAATGGAAGAAAAAGTAATGAAGAACACATACACATAAATGTATGTATACACATACATATATACGTTAAATGTATATATATATACACATATTAACTAGTAATATATATATAATATGTACATTTAATTAGTAATTATTATATATATTGGGACAAAATGCAGGCAAACCTCAGAGATAGTGCAGGCTTGGTTCCAGACCACTACAATAAAGTTAACATCACAACAAGATGAGTCAAATGAATTTTTTGGTTTCCCTGTGCACATAAAGGTTATATTTACACTATACTGTAGTGCCCTCAGTGTGCAATAACATTATGTCTAAAACAACAATGGACATACCTCAACTGAAAAAAAATACTTAGTTGCTAAAAAATACTAACCATCATCTGACTTCAGTGAGTTATAGTCACTGATCACAGATCGCCATAACAAACATAATAATGACAGTGAAAAAGTTTGAAATGTGAGAATCCTCAAAATGTGACACAGAGACACCGTGGGAGCAAATGATCCCGGAAAAACGGTGCCAGTTGACCTGCTCAACAGAGTTACAACACACATTCAATTTGTAAACAACACATTCTCCACCAAGTACAACAAGAGGAGGCACAAAGGAGGTATGCCTGTATTTGTGAGTTGTGTAGAAATTAAATAAAAGATACTTGAAGAGAAGAGAACACTTTTCTGATGATAGCCAAACAAGAAAATGTAAATGTTCCACAATTCAAATATCTAATTTGAGTCTAAGTTAAGATTGTTAATTGAAAGTTTTCTAAATGTCTAAACTAGAAAAAAAAATCATTGGGAATATATCGAAATAGTTTATTAAGGGGCGCCTGGGTGGCGCAGTCGGTTAAGCCTCCGACTTCAGCCAGGTCACGATCTCGCGGTCCATGAGTTCGAGCCCCGCGTCAGGCTCTGGGCTGATGGCTCAGAGCCTGGAGCCTGTTTCTGATTCTGTGTCTCCCTCTCTCTCTGCCCCTCCCCCGTTCATGCTCTGTCTCTCTCTGTCCCAAAAATAAATAAACGTTGAAAAAAAAAAGAAATAGTTTATTAATACATACTGATATTTTAAAATGCCAATTATATGTATAGGTCAAAAATATATATTGGAACTCCATGCGAATGTAGGCAGAGTAAGTCTACTATAAAATAGAGTCTTAACTATAGAGAACAAACTGACTCTTACCAGAGGGGGGCGGGAGGTGGAGGGATGGGTTAAATAGGGGATGGGGCATTGAGTGCACTTATGATGAGCACCGGGTGTTGTATGGAAGTCATGACGTCCTAAATGCTACTCCTGAAACTAATGTCATACCAATATGTTAAGCAACTAGAATTTAACTAAAAAACTTGAAACAAGCAAACAAAAACAAAGAAAGAGTGAAGGAGAGGTGGTGTTTACTTCTGTCCCACCACAAGTAAAAATTCAACACACTGAAAACCTGCAACCTTCTTGGACCCATTGTAATATAGAGGTCATGGACACATTGCTACCCTGAAAAACTGGAGAGAGGCAAATACAGAGAATCAGAGCTTACTGCAAGCCGGTAACTTATAGGAAGACTTGAATTGTAATTAACAAATTGCTAGTGATTCAATGTGCGCTAGAGTTAAAAACTGTTGGGGTCCATTCATGAGGACTCCCACACTTTCATAAGTTTTATACCTCCAGGAGCCCTATCAAGTTGTCACAGTTAACGTCAGAGAAAAATCCCTCTATGCTTTAGGGTGGCAGGGAGAAAAGGTCGCCATTTTTTTTTAATAAACCACGGGGAAAAGCAACAATTTTAAAATAGATTTAGAGTGTTCTGTTCTCCTTAACAATATTGGCACACTCAACTGAAAGGCTGTGGAGGAAACTACTTTACCATTCCTGGTCTGCAGATCATGTCTAGGAAGTCTTCTAGAACTCCCAAATTTATTGGGAACGGTCCTCATGACAGGAAACAATCAGGAAAAAAAAAAGTCACTTCTTCCTAATCCTCATGAACATCTGCTCATATGGCAGAACATATGGAAACCAAACAGTATTTTCCAAACATTAGTTCACTCATTCAGCATCAATCATCATTCAGCTTTTATGGCACGTATACTACGTGCTGTATCAGGACCAGGGGGATTAAAAATTAAAGAATACATCACAGCCCGTGTCCAGAGAAGTCATCTCGGTCTCCCATAATATTAGCAAATAGATTTCCTGTTTTTCAGTTAAGAAAGCCAGAATAAATATATCTATCTACGTCTCTCCAATCTGTGTGCATGTGTTTTCAAATCCCTTGAACAAAACGGTCAGGACTTGAATTCCAATTTTTTTTTTCTAAAATAGAATTCTATTGTTTAATTTATTTTTTTTTTAATTTTTTTTTCAACGTTTATTTATTTTTGGGACAGAGAGAGACAGAGCATGAGCGGGGGAGGGGCAAAGAGAGAGGGAGACACAGAATCGGAAACAGGCTCCAGGCTCTGAGCCATCAGCCCAGAGCCCGATGCGGGGCTCGAACTCACGGACCGCGAGATCGTGACCTGGCTGAAGTCGGACGCTTAACCGACTGCGCCACCCAGGCGCCCCTTTTTTTTTTTTTTTTTAATTTTTTTTTTCAACGTTTATTTATTTTTGGGACAGAGAGAGACAGAGCATGAACGGGGGAGGGGCAAAGAGAGAGGGAGCTATTGTTTAATTTAAATGCCGTACAAACTATACTTTGAACAAGCAGGAAAAGATGCTACTTAAGAGCAAACACTGCAGGGGCGCCTGGGTGGCTCAGTCGGTTGAGCATCGGACTTCAGCTCAGGTCATGATCTCACATTTTGTGAATTGGAGGCTGGAGCCTGCTTCCGATTCCGTCTATCCTCTCTCTGCCCATCCCCCACTCGTGCTCGCTCGTGCTCTCTCTCTCTCTCTCAAAAATAAATAAAAACATTAAAAGAAAATAAGAGCAAGGACTGCAGCCAGATTGTCTGATTTCAAATCAAATTCTTCCATTTCCTAGTTATGTGAACTTGGCCAAGCTACTTAGCTTTTCATGCTTTGTTTTTCCCATCCATACAGCACCATGTATAATGTACAAGGCACAGTGTGATGGTATCTACCTCGTAGGGCCACTGTGAGGATTTCAGTGATTTAAAACATAAAGTATGTAACAGTGGAGGGATATGTTTGCTGCTGCTACTGCTTATCCTATTGTTAACTGTTGTCATCACTGTTATTTCAATCCCAATGGGCAACAAGTTAACTTCTGTCCATTTCATCTGCGGGAACCTCTTTTCACCATCCCATAGCATGTTAACCACGGCAAAGGTTGATTATGTGGTAGTTACGTTTGTACTGGGAGCCTTTCAATAGTTTATACCTATTACTAAATAATATTTTGCTTTGGGGACCCAGATCTTGTGACAGTCACTAACAGCTCATTAAGCACGGTTTTTAACTTTTGTTTTCAGCTGGAGGCATATGCAAATATTACGTATACTCATTGCTCAACTAAACCTAAAATGACTGACATTGCACATTAGCTTGTCATATTTTTCCAAGTAGCACAGCATAGGTGTTCTGGCAGCTTTATGATGAGAAAATGGCAGAGCTGGGCATCCTCTGGGAAATTTGCTATAACTACTTACATTCCCTACACAAAGAATTTTTTAGGATTTCTCTAGAGGAAAAAGAGTAAAATCTTTAACTATTATGCCTCCCTACTCCCTGCTGTATCTTCACATCTCTGTGAATCTTGATTTAGGATAAGTGCATCATTAATCTTTAACATATCAACCCAAGAACACAATTAAAGTCAAACAGAATAATGAGTGGCATTAAAGGAATACAGAAGAGCATGCCTAAGAATGCATTCAACTGCTCCATATGCTGCATAATTTCACACACACACACACACACACACACACACACACACACGCTAATTTGCTCTGATGCAGAACTTTTAACTCTTTGTTGAAAAGCAAGTGTTGGCAAACCTTTTTTGTAACAGGCTAGATAAGAAATATATCCTCCTTTGTGGACCATATATGGTCTCTGTCACCATTACTCAACTCCGCCACTGTGAAATGAAAGCAGCCACAGTCAACACGGAAATAAGAAAGCTGTACGTAACAAAACTTTATGAACACAATTTTAATTACACATATCATATACACACATATTCTTCTTCTTAAATTTTTTTCAACAACTTCAAAAATGCAAGAACAGCTCATAGCTCACAGGCCATATTTAAAACATCGCAGGCTCAATTTTGCCCACAGGCCATTAGTTTCATGACCTCGGATACAAAAGAATCAGAATAGATTAAGGTTAACAAGTTAACCGGGGTACGACAGCTGTGACCTAGAATATTAACTAGTAATAAAAGATGTCTGGAGGCATAGATTATAGTACCAGTTTTATTTGTATGATTTATCTATTCAGGATTCTTTGACATCAGAAATCCTAAGTTATAATTTCACAATCACCACTTACTTGTCTGATAACCTTGGGTGAGAACATAATCTCTGGAATCTCTATTTCCCCAAATGTAGTATATAGTAGATGTATTATAAATACCGCTAAATTATCACTGTGCATCAGAATCATTGTGGAGAAACTAAGGCCTAACACTAAGAGATGTGGCTTCAACAGGTGATTCCAACTGACAGCTAGGGTTGAAAACTATTGGTTATTGGTATCCAGACCTATCCCTGCTCAGTAAAGCTAAGGATCTATATCCTTTATA
The DNA here is from genome assembly GCF_007474595.2 of Lynx canadensis. NCBI lineage: Eukaryota > Metazoa > Chordata > Mammalia > Carnivora > Felidae > Lynx > Lynx canadensis. Next base: position 139,551,480 of record NC_044311.2, read on the forward strand.
CTCACTTTGACTCAGTCCTCAACCATAATGTAGTGTTACTTCAGAAAATATTAATTTTAGAAATTAGTAGAAACCCTTTACACAAAAATCAAGAATTATTTACTTTATTGGGGAGCCTGGGTGGCTCAGTCGGTTAAGCGTCTGACTTCAGCTCAGGTCATGATCTCACAGTTTGTGGGTTCAAGCCCATGTCTGGCTCTGTGCTGACAGCTCAGAGCCTGGAGCTTGCTTTGGATTCTGTGTCTCCCTCTCTCTCTGCCCTCCCCTGCTTGCTCTCTCTCTCTTTCTCTCTCTGTGTGTGTGTCTCAAAAATAAAAATAAAACATTAAAAAAAATCAAAAAAAGAATTATTTACTTTACCTTTCCTTATGATGGTAATAAAGAAAAAATATATATTTCACCTCTGTTAACATACCATTGAGATGGCTAGAATAGAAAAAATAAGTAAAAGCAAAACAAAGAAACAAACCCTACATTGTTTACATCTCATAGTTTCCAGAGAAATTCCACATGAGAACAAAAAGAAAAAACCCAGTCTCAGTCTGTGCTTTTCTTAGTGTTTCTCTGAAGCCCTAGGTTTTCCACTTTATAATACTTTCTAGGTGAACAACTGCAACATCATTTTTATGCTTCCAATTTCATTGTTTTAGAGACAGTTCACACAAATATGCAAAAGTAAATAAAGCACTATTTCACAGATATTTCATTTCTTCCTAACGTTCAACAGTTTCCATAGCCAATATCTTGTTTATACTTGATTCCATTGTCAACTATTCACTTCCCAAAAGACAGTCATCAGAAAAATTAAGATGATGAAGCAGTTTAGTGTTTGAAACTGCTTGCAGTATTGATCACACACACACACACACACACACACACACACACACAGACTCCTTGACTGAGCTGAGCCTTAGTAATGTCAACAAACATTGTAAGTTTGGGAAGGAGAGGTTTAGGATTCTTTGGTCTGGGCTGGATGATTTTTAAATGGGTCTTTTGAAGCAGGAAACTGGTTGAATTTGGGAAGAGTTTAAGAATTAATAGTTTTGAGCAGGGTGGGAATGAGTCTTCAAAGGAATTTTGATAAACTCTGGGTCTTGATTAGCTATTAATTAAACAGTATGGCCATAAAAACACAAGCATTCCTATGAACAAATACCTAAGTTATGTTTACTTGTTTTCAGTACTGCTTGACATGGGGCATATGAATATGCTCAGCAGCCCTATCACTTAACACAATGGCAGAAGAGTATGCCCGGTTTAATACAAGGAGAGAAAAGTATGGTTAAATATTTTTAATGTTTTTTTCATTTATTTTTGAGAGAGAGAGAACAGGAGCATGGGAGGGTCAGAGAGAGAGGGAGACGCAGAATCCAAAGCAGGCTCTAGGCTCTGAGTTGTCAGCACAAAGCCAGACATGGGGCTCAAATTCCCAAACTGGGAGATCAAGACATGAGCCTAAGCCGGACGCTTAACCAACAGAGCCACTCAGGTGCCCAAGAAAAGCATGTTTATATTCATCTTTACCAACCTTTTGGTCATGCTTTAAGTTAAGTTGGAAGAGAGCATTCCGTTATGAGGATAGGGTCAATACAGATCAGCACTACTTTTTGAAGTGTCAAGGTCATTGTAGAAAAATGGCCACCTAAGGATGTCCACTTCTTCACCTCCAGAACCTGTGAATAGGTTAGATTGTGTGGCAAGGGGGAACTTCAGGTTACAGATTGGCTTATCAGCTGATTATTCTGGAAGATTGTTTTGAATTATCTAGGGGGGCACAATGTAATCACAAAGGTCTTTAAAATAGAGGGTGAGAGGGGCGCCTGGGTGGCGCAGTCGGTTAAGCGTCCAACTTCAGCCAGGTCACGATCTCGCGGTCCGTGAGTTCGAGCCCCGCGTCGGGCTCTGTGCTGACTGCTCAGAGCCTGGAGCCTGTTTCCGATTCTGTGTCTCCCTCTCTCTCTGCCCCTCCCCCGTTCATGCTCTGTCTCTCTCTGTCCCAAAAATAAGTAAACGTTGAAAAAAAAAAAAATAGAGGGTGAGAGAAGACTTCCAGCATGACAATGTGAGGAGCTCCAGGGCTCATTCCCCAGTGAAACCATTACGAATTATAAAAAAATAACAACAATAACATCTCCCTAAGGAGCAACATCAGAGGTTTAACAATGCAGAGTGGGGGAAATAGATATCACTAAAGTAATCCACCCTTGAAGAGTGGGAGACCACCAGTACCCCCAAAATTTACAGTATATTATTTAGTGTCCAGTTTGCACCAATAAAGTGTGAGGCATGCAAAGAAACAGAAGTATGACATACATCAGAACAAAATCAGACAAAGAAAATGGTGTGTGAGAGCAATCAAATGTCAAAAATAACAAGAAAAGGCTTCAAGGTAGCTCTTATAAATATGTTCACAGATATAAAGAAAATCATAATTTTAAAAATAAAGGAAAATATAATAACGATGTCACACCAAATATAGACTATCAATAAGAGAAATTATATAAAAAGAAAATAATGGAAGTTCTGGAGTTGATAGATAAAGTAATTGATGCAAAAAATAGATAGGCTCAATAGCAGACCTGAATTGGCAGAAGATATTAGCAAACTTGAAGAGAGGTTAATAGATGTTGTGTAAGTTGAAGAACAGAGGAGGGGGAAATAAAGAAAGAAGAAAAATAAACAGCTACTCAGGGAAATGTGAGACATGCATTATGTATATTAGCATTCATATAATGGAAGGATAAGAGGAGAGAGAAAAAAGCAAGAAAAAATAATATTCAAAGGACTAATGGCTGAAAATGTCTCTGTCTTGTCAGAAAACACTAGTTTGCAGGCCCAAGAATTTGATGAATTCCAAGTAGGAAAATGCAAAAGGATCCATATACAGACACAACATAGAAAAAATGCTGAAAGTCAAAGACAAGGAGAAAATCTCGAAAGCAGTAAGAGGAAACACAACTCCTCACTTACAAGGGGACCTCCATAAGATTAATAGCTGATTTCTCAACAGGAACAATATAAATTGAAGGCAATAGGATTTCATACTCAAAATGCTCAAAGGAAAAAGAAAACTGACAACCAACCATCCTCTATCAAACAAACCTATTTTTTTTTCAAAAATGAAGGTGAACTAAAGACTTTCTTAGATAAACAAAAACTGAATTTATGGTTAGCAGGTCCACCTTACAAGACACACTAAAGGAAATACTTTAGGCTGAAAGCAAGAGATTCCATATAGCAATTTAAATCCACATGGAAAAATATGAGCTCCAGTAAAGGTAATTATGTAATTATAAAAGACAATATAATTGTATATTTTCTCCTTTCTTCACTGACTTACAAAACAATTGTATCATGTAATATGTATATAATGTATTGCTGGGCCTACAAAATAGAAATTTACTTAATATATTTGTATATATTTGCCAGCAGCAGCATCAAGGAGATGGATGAAAACAGAAGAATAAAGGGAACTAGTACAGAATGTAAAATAATGAAGATAACAAAGCATTACTGGGTTTGCAACATCAATACATGCAGTATATATACAATAACAATACCATGAAAAGAGGAAAAGAGAAAATAGAATTATGCTTTAGTCATCTCAGGCTGCTGTAATACAATCCCATAGACTGGGTGGTATAGATAGCAGGCATCTCTATTTCTCTGGATGCTGGAAGTTCGAGGTCAGGGTGCCAGTATGGTCAGATTCTAGTGAGAACTTTCTTCCTGGCTTGTTGCATTCTAAGCCCTCAGATGGTGGAGAGAGAGCAAGCTCTGGCCTCTTGCTTTATTTGTAAAGATACTAAACCTATCATGAGACCCCATCTTTATGACATCATTTAAACCTAATTACCTCCCCAAGGTTCTGCCTCCTAATACTATCACCTAGTGGGTTAAAACTTCAGCGTATGAACTTTCTGAAAGGGACACAAATATTCAATCTGTAACAAGTTATACAGAAGAAATATTTATCTCACTAGAATTAAGTTGGCATAAATCTGAAACTGATTCTGGTAAGTTAAGATGGATATGGTAAGCCCTAATGAAACCACTTAAAACACACACACACACACACACACACACACACACACACACAAGATATAGTGAAAAAATGAAAATAGTTTAAATGCTTCATTTGAAAATATCCACTTAATGCAAACAAAATCAGTAAAGGAACAACAAAAAGACAAAAGACACACAGAAAACAGACCAAAATCTCTTTGAATATGGATGCAAAGGTCTTTAACAAAATACTGGCAAACTGAATACAACAACATATGAAAGGAATTATACACCCTGACCAAGGGGGATTTATTCCATGAATGCAAGATTAGTTCAATGAAGAAAAGCCAGTAACGTAATGTAACATACCAGTAGAATTTTTTTAATCACATGATTATCTCCAAAGATACAACAAAGTGTTTGTAGGGGCACCTGGGTGGCTCAGTTGGTTAAGCACCTGACTTCAGCTCAGGTCATGATCTCACGGATCATGGGTTTGGGCCCTGTGTGGGGCTCTGAGCTGACAGCTCAGAGCCTAGAGCTTGCTTCAGATTCTCTGTCTCCCTCTCTCTTTACTTCTTCCCCACACACGTGTTGTTTAAGCCACTAAATTTGTGCTAACTTATTATGGCAGCCATAGAATGAAGATTGAAGTAATGAAGATCAGTGAAGATTAGATTAATGGCGATGGTCATCTTAATATGCCAACTTGGGTAAGCTACAGTCTCAAATTTTTCAATAAAACATTATATGTTGCTGTGAAAGTATTTTGTAGACATAATTGTAGTTGATAATCAGTTGACTTTATGTCTTGGAGAGTACCCCAGATAGTCTGAGTAATACTGATTCTATCCATCAAAAAGTACTAAAATGGGCTAAGGCTTTCCTGAAGAAAAAATGTCACTTGTGGACAACTTCAGCCTGTGCCCTGGGAGTTCCAGCCTTCCTAGCAGACTGCCTGAAGATTTAGGTTTGCCTATCCAGTCACTACAATCATATCAGCCAATTCCCTATGGTCAACATCTACTGATTCTGCTCTTTGGTTCAATCCTAATACACACTGGCATGAATGAAGTCTTCGATGGTGGCTGTCCCAATATCCAAATTGGCTGGCTGACCATTTGTTGAAACTTTTAATTGGCCAACAGCTACATAGCCTTTATGACAATGACAGTGATGAGATTTGTCTTGTGATCACACATGAGAGACTGTAACCCAGAAAAATACTAAGAGAAAGATTATGACCAGAGCCCACAGTTTATTTCTAACACAGTAGCCAAGAGAGTCCAAATTAAATCAAGAAAGCAAATCTTCTCCTTTATCTAAAGTGCTCACAGACCAGATTTCACTAAATGAATTCACCTGGGTATAAACAAATCACCTAATTTCATTTATTTGTTTCATAGACCTTTTTGTTTTAGTAAAGAAACATGAGGAATCTAAAAGATATAAGCACAATTCTTCTCCTAAGATAGCATATGCTCTATTTTCAAAGGCTAATGATAGGTCTAAAACAGCTTTATTTTTAACTACTACCTGTTCAATTTCACAACAGTGTTCTAAAGTCATATTGACAGTATCTAGTTCTTCTTTTATTCTATGAACCATAAAATTCATAAGTTGGGGAACTCTTTTAAAGCATGAAAATTACTTTGAGAAAAACAAAATTCCCTTTTAATCATTAAAATTGTCAAACTGAAGTCCCGAATTTTCTACTTCTTTATTTAAATGATCTAAAAATCCCTTCTGGAAAAAAAAATTGAGAGAACAAATGAAACATTGGCTGAAACCATTGGCCTGGTGAAATCACGTAGCCATCAGATAACAGATTTCTTGTAGGTATCCCCTCATAGGCCCTGTATGCCTCAAATCCACCAATAATCATTAGTGATTGACCAATAATTTATTTTCAGCCAAAATATGTACTGTATTGTCTACTGTGGTATCAAATATTATTTTAATTATTCTCTGCCATTTCTCAAAAGGGGGCCAACATTAAGCAAAGTCATATTTACCATTCAAAACTTCCAGTAGATGGAAAGCAAAATGTTTAGAGTTAAGACAATGTAATTTAGCTCTCTTACAAGATATATAAAAGGGATATAGACTCTAAATAGATATCATTTGTTTCTTTTTTTTTTCCCCGGGTCTATTTCTGTGTAAGTTCAAATGAAAAAGCTACCTGTTGAAAAGAAAGGGGGGGGGAGAGAGAGAGAGAGAGAGAGAGAGGAGAGAGAGAGAGAGAGAGAAAGAAAGAAAGAAAGAAAGAAAGAAAGAAAGAAAGAAAGAAAGAAGGAAGGAGGGAGGAAAGGATGGAGGGAGGAAGAAGGAAGGAAGGAAGGGAGGAAGGAAGAAAGGGAGGGAAGGAGGAGGGAAGGAAGGAAGGGAGGAAGGAAGGAAGGAGAGAAGAGAGAGAAGGAGAGCTGTTACAAAGTTCCTCTCTCTCTAGGTGTGATGTGATAAGGTGTTAGGGAGTTTTGATTTTCTGGCTTATTTGTGCTTGCCATCCTAAAAATCTTCTGTAAGTCAAGTCCACTGATCCAAGACACTACCTGACTTACAAAAAAGAACCTAACTTATAAAAGAAAGCTGTCTGCCATTGAATAGAAACTGATAACAAAATTGGTGGCTTATTCATATATTTTAGCAAAATCTCAGGAAAGTATAGCAGGACATATAATAAGCAGTAACTCAGGATGCACAAAGAAATATTAAGGGTAAGGACCTTACAGATACCGTAACTATTGTAATAAAGAGGTAGTATGCTAATTAACAATCCAAAACCTTAAATCTGCAAAGAGGAAAGAAAATATCTAGAAAGATAAAGAATAAAAGCATTCAAATTAAAGTGTGACAATCTATGTATTTGATTATCTTGTTCTGTGTGCCTTGGAACAATGACTTTCTGCAACCATCAACTTGATACAAAAATCATAGGTTAAAGCTGTCTCTCCCTGGAGATCTGCTTCTGGGTGATTTCTAAGAATCCTCAGCTTGAGATCTCTGGTTGGAACAGTTTTCTAGGATTTGAGGACGATTTTTCTTCCCTTTTGTGAGATGTATATCCAAGAAACAGGCATACTCCTAAAGTATTTACTTTTGTGCTAACTGGTTATTCTACTTATTAAGAAATTTTTCACTAAATTCAATGCATGATCTCATGTCTTTTCCAGAAGACAAGATCTCAATATTTAAGATCATTCAAGTTTTGTCTAGGAGGATGTTGAAGAAAGTGTGAGTATCTGTTGATGATAAGACTAGGTGAATACCATGAATCCCTTTTAGTATTAGGTAAGGTCTGCTTGTATTAGAGGAGTATCTAAAAATCAAAGCTAATACTCCTAGGTACAAGAGGCAGTGGAATCCTAATGCAGAAGGGAAGAGTCAGCTACTCCCTAAAAACAGCTAATTCCATTGTCATTAAAAACAATGCCAATACCATAGGAATTCCTATATTGTCTGAAAGCTTTGTTGATGTTTGCTTTAGTTTAAGAATTCAGTTTTTCCTTCTACCATTCTTGAAGACTAGGAGGTAATATGGGCAGTGAAGTATCTGAATAAGCAGCACAGTATTGAAAATGTCTTCAGTGACAGTCCCAGTGAAATGGATGTCTGTCATTGGAGAGATAGGTTGGAATCCCCAGACTGGGAAAACAGAATCAAGTGATATATATTTTTTAAATTTTTTTAATGTTTATTTTTGATAGACACAAGGTGGGGAGAAGAGAGGGAGACACAGAATCTGAAGCAGGCTCCAGGCTCTGAGCTGTCAGCACAGAGCCTGATGCAACTCTTGAACTCATCAACTGAGACATCATGACCTGAGCTGAAGTTGGTCACCCAACCTACTGAGCCACACAGGCATCCCTCAAGTGATATTTTTTGACATATCAAACTCATAGCTCTCTGACAAGGAAAAGCTTTCATCCATCACTAGCATGAGGAAATATTGACCAAATATATTCAGGATCTATTGTGGGGGATAGTGGTATGAAACCTACTGGGAAATGTTCAAAAGAACTCTGAGATTCACGCTCTTATACATGTCTCTTCTTCACATTTTTAATCAGGACTGTGCCGATGACCAGTAAGACATTTGTCAATGACAACATCAGCAACTTAAGTCAAAGTTCCCAGCAATGCTGGATGACCATAGTGGTCAATTTGTCTTTTCTTTTTTTTTTTTTTAATTTTGTTTTTTATTTTTAAACTTTACATCCAAATTAGTTAGCATATAGTGAAACAATGATTTCAGGAGTAGATTCCTTAATGCCCCTTACCCATTTAGACCATCCCCCCTCCCACAACCCCTCCTGTAACCCTCAGTTTGTTCTCCATATTTATGAGTCTCTTCTCTTTTGTCCCCCTCCCTGGTTTTATATTATTTTTCTTTCCCTTCCCTTATGTTCATCTGTTTTGTCTCTTAAAGTCCTCATATGAGTGAAGTCATATGTTTTTTGTCTTTCTCTGACTGACTAATTTCACTTACATTAATACCCTCTAGTTCCATCCATGTAGTTGCAAATGGCAAGATTTCATCCTTTTTTTTTAATATATATGAAATTTATTGACAAATTGGTTTCCATACAACACCCAGTGCTCATCCCAAAAGGTGCCCTCCTCAATACCCATCACCCACCCTCCCCTCCCTCCCACCCCCCATCAACCCTCAGTTTGTTCTCAGTTTTTAACAGTCTCTTATGCTTTGGCTCTCTCCCACTCTAACCTCTTTTTTTTTTTTTCCTTCCCCTCCCCCATGGGTTCCTGTTAAGTTTCTCAGGATCCAAATAAGAGTGAAACCATATGGTATCTGTCTTTCTCTGTATGGCTTATTTCACTTAGCATTACACTCTCCAGTTCCATCCACGTTGCTACAAAAGGCCATATTTCATTTTTTCTCATTGCCACATAGTATTCCATTGTGTATATATACCACAATTTCTTTATCCATTCATCAGTTGATGGACATTTAGGCTCTTTCCATAATTTGGCTATTGTTGAGAGTGCTGCTATGAACATTGGGGTACAAGTGCCCCTATGCATCAGTACTCCTGTATCCCTTGGGTAAATTCCTAGCAGTGCTATTGCTGGGTCATAGGGTAGGTCTATTTTTAATTTTCTGAGGAAACTCCACACTGCTTTCCAGAGCGGCTGCACCAATGTGCATTCCCACCAACAGTGCAAGAGGGTTCCCGTTTCTCCACATCCTCTCCAGCATCTATAGTCTCCTGATTTGTTCATTTTGGCCACTCTGACTGGCGTGAGGTGATACCTGAGTGTGGTTTTGATTTGTATTTCCGATTTCATCCTTTTTTTGATTGCCGAGTAATGCTCCATATATATATATATATATATATATATATATATATATATGTATGTATGTATATAACATCTTCTTGATCCATCCATCCATAGATGGGCATTTGGGCTCTTTCCATACTTTGGCTACTGTTGACAATGCTGCTAAAAACATGGGGGTGCATGTGTCCCTTTGAAACAGCATGCCTATATCCCATGGATAAATGCCTAGAAGTGTATTTGCTGGGTCATAGGGTAGTTCTATTTTTAGTTTTTGGAGGAACCTCCAGACTGTTTTCCAGAGTGGCTGCACCAGCTTGCATTGCCACCAACAATGCAACAAAGATCCTCTTTCTCCACATCCTCTCCAACATCTGTTGTTGCCTGAGTTGTTAATGTTAGCCATTCTGACAGGTGTAAGGTGATATCTCATGGTGGTTTTGATTTGTATTTCCCTGATGATGAGTGATGGTGAGCATTTTTTAATGTGTCATTTGGCTAGCTGGATGTCTTCCTTGGAGAAATGTCTATTCATGTCTTTTGCCCATTTCTTCACTGGATTATTTGCTTTTTGGGTGTTGAGTTTGATAAGTGTTTTATAGATTTTGGATACTAACCCTTTATCTGATATGTCATTTGCAAATATCTTCTCCCATTCTGTCGGTTGCCTTTTAGTTTTGCTGATTGTTTCCTTTGCTGTGCAGAAGTTTTTATTTTGATGAGGTCCCAGTAGTTCATTTTTGCTTTTGTTTCCCTTGCCTCCAGAGACGTGTTGAGTAAGAAGTTGCTGCGGCCAAGATGGAAGAGGTTTTTGCCTGTTTTCTCCTCAAGGATTTTGATGGCTTCCTGTCTTACATTGAGGTCTTTCATCCATTTTGAGTTTATTTTTGTGTATGGTGTAAGAAAGTGGTCCAGGTTCATTCTTCTGCATGTCGCTCTCCGGTTTTCTCAGCACCACATGCTGAAGAGAATGTCTTTATTCCATTGGATATTCTTTCCTGCTTTGTCAAAGATTAGTTGGCCATACGTTTGTGGGTCCAACTCTGGGTTCTCTATTCTATTCCAATGATCTAAGTGTCTGTTCTTGTGCCAGTACCATACTGTCTTGATGATTACAACTTTGTAGTATAGCTTGAAGTCTGGGATTGTGATACCTCTGCTTTGGTTTTCTTTTTCAAGATTTCTTTGGTTATTTGGGGTCTTTTCTGGTTCCATACAAATTTTAGGATTATTTGTTCTAGCTCTGTGAAGAATGCTGGTGTTACTTTCATAGGGATTGCATTGAATATGTAGATTGCTTTGGGTAGTATTGAGATTTTAACAATATTTGTTCTTCCTATCCAGGAGCATGGAATCTTTTTCCATTTTTTTGTGTCTTCTTCAATTTCTTTCATAAGCTTTCTATAGTTTTCAGTGTATACATTTTTACCTCTTTGGTTAGATTTATTCCTAGGTATTTTATGGTTTTTGGTGCAACTGTAAATAGGATCGGTTCCTTTCTCTTTCTGCTGCTTCATTGTTGGTGTATAGGAATGCAACCGATTTCTGCGCATTGATTTTATATCCTGCAACTTTGCTGAATTCATGAATCAATTCTAGCAGTTTTTTGGGGGAATCTTTTGGGTTTTCCATATAGAGTATCATGTCATCTGCGAAGAGTGAAAGTTTGACCTCCTCCTGGCCGATTTGGATGCCTTTTATTTCTTTGTGTTGTCCAATTGCAGAGGCTAAGACTTCCAATACTATGTTGAATAACAGTGGTTAGAGTGGACATGCCTGTCTTGTTCCTGACCTTAGGGGGAAAGCTCTCACTTTTTCCCCATTGAGGATGATATTAGTGTTGGGTCATTCATATACGGCTTTTATGATCTAGAGGTATGCTCCTTCTCTCCTACTATTACTATTGATGAGTTTCTTGATGTTTGTGATTAACTGATTTATATATTTGGGTGCTCTCACATTTGGCGCATAAATGTTTACAACTATTAGGTCTTCTTGGTGGATAGACCCCTTGATTATGATATAATGCCCTTTTGCATCTCTTGATACAGTCTTTATTTTAAAGTCTAGATTGTCTGATATAATTATGGCTACTCCGGCTTTCTTTTGTTGACCATTAGCATGATAGATGGTTCTCCATCCCCTTATTTGCAATCGGAAGGTGTCTTTAGATCTAAAGTCGGTCTCCTGTAAACAGCATATAGGTGGATCTTGTTTTCTTATTCATTCTGTTACCTTATGTCTTTTGATTGGAGCATTGAGTCCATTGACATTTAGAGTGAGTATTGAAAGATATGAATTTGTTGCCATTATAATGCTTGTAGAGTTGGAGTTTCTGGTAGTGTTCTCTGGTCCTTTCTAATCTTTTGTTGCTTTTGGTATAGATAGATAGATAGATACATAGACAGACAGATAGATAGATAGATTCATGTTTTCTCCCCTTAGAAAGTCCCCCTTAAAATTTCTTGCAGGGATGGTTTAGTGGTCACAAACTCCTTTAATTTTTGTTTGTCTGGGAAACTTTTTATCTCTCCCTCTATTTTGAATGACAGCCTTGCTGGATAAGGAATTCTTGGCTGCATATTTTTCTGATTCAGCACACTGACTATATCCCACCACTCCTTTCTGGCCTGCCAAGTTTCTGTGGATAGGTCTGCTGCAAACCTGATCTCTCTTCCCTTGTAGGTTAGGGACTTTTTTCCCCTTGCTGCTTTATGATTCTATCCTTGCCTGAGTATTTTGTGAATCTGACTGTGATATGCCTTGTTGATGGCCCATTTTTGTTGACTCTAACAGGGATCTTCTGTGCTTCCTGGATTTTGATGTCTGTGTCCTTCCCCAGGTTAGGAAAGTTTTCTGCTATGATTTGCTCACATAACCCTTCTACCCCTATTTCTCTCTCTTTCTCTTCTGGGAACCCTATGATTCTGATGTTGTTCATTTTTCATGAGTCACTGATTTCTCTAATTCTTAAATCAGGCTCTTTTGCCTTAATCCCCCTCTTTTTTTCTGCTTCGTTATTCTGTATAAGTTTGTCCTCTATATCACTGATTCTCTGTTCTGGCTCGTCCATCCTTGCTGCTGCTGCATCCATCCGTGATTGCAGCTCAGTTATAGCATTTTGATTTTCATTCTGGCTATTTTTTACTTCTTTTACCTCTGCAGAAAGGGATTCTAATCTATTTTCAACTCCAGGTAGTATTCTTATTATCGTGATTCTAAATTCTGGTTCAGACATCTTGTTTGTATCTCTGTTGGTTAAATCCCGTTTCTTCATGCTCTTTCTTTTGGAGTGAATTCCTTCGTTTTGTCATTTTGAAGGGAGAAAAGGAATTAATGAGGTAGAAAGATTGAAATTAAAAAAATTAAAATTAAAAAATATTAAGATTAAAAACTAAACACACACACACACACACACACAAATCGAATAGATGATGCTAGATCCTAGGTGTGTTTTGGTCTGGGTGTTGAAAGTCGTTTGAGAAATTAGAGGGAAAAAAAGGGGGGGGAGGAAATTGTTTGAGAATTTGAGAAAATGAATACACTGAGGTAGACTAAAATGAGATGATGGGGGTAAAATAGAATTTGAAAAAAAATATACAAAAGTAAAGAATATAGTAGAAAAATTAGAGAAAAATATTTTTAATAAAAATTAAAAATATGAAGTTTTTCTTTTTCTGTATTTAAGAAAAAAGAAAAGAAATGAAAAAGAGAAACAGATAAAAAAAGAAAAAAGAAATCGTTTAAAATTTGATGAAGTGAATACACTGTAGTAGACTAAAACAAAATGATGGAAGTAAAATAGAATTGGAAAAAATTTACATAAAAAATATAGTAATTAAAATTAAATAAAAATATTTTCAATAGAAATTGAAGGTAAAAATGAAGTTTTTCTGCATTCAAGAAAAAATAAAGGAAAAAGAGAAAAAAAGAAAAAGAAAGAAAAAGGAAATTGTTTGAAAATTTGAAAAGGTGTGTACACTGAAGTAGACTAAAATAAAATGATGGAAGTAAAGGAGAATTTGAAAAAATTTACACTAAAGTAAAAAGTACAGTAATAAATATTAAATAAAGGTATTTCGAATAAAAATTGCAAATAAAAATGAATTTTTTCTCTTTCTGTATTCAAGAAAAAAAAGAATTATAAAAGAGAAAAATAAAAAAGAAAAATAGAAAAATAAAGAAAGAAAATTGAATAGATGAACCTGCTAACAGATTGAAGTAGGACTGAAATTGCTTTGTTTTCCCCTAGAGGTCAGTCTATGTAGCGCTTTATAGTCCATAAATTAAGCCGGCGGTGAGACTTGAGTTCTTGAAGAGCAAAGGTGGTCCAGTTGGGCGGGACTCAGTGTAACGGCTCCGCTCTCCACTAGATGGCGCTGCTAGCCTACTGGGGTGGAGTGTTGCAGTACTCGTCTGTGCGCGTGCACATGCGCATGCGCGGGAGCTGTGAAAAATGGCGCCACCCAGTCTGTTCTCCCCTATCAGCAATCGCGCACCGGTCTTCTGTCTTCATCTCTCATCCACTCCCAGCTTTTCCACTCTCTGTGACCAGGCCCTAGGCAGCACCTCTCTCCTGAGTTCTGTCTCAGATGTGGCTGTTTTCCCCCGGCCCCTTACTTCCAAAGGACTGCGGCTTTGACCCATTCCGCCCCTCTGTGGGAGGGTCTCACCGAGCACTGGCCGAATGTGGGCTGCACCCAGGAACGCCCGCTGGACCCTGCTGTTGCCGGTGTCGCGAGACTGCGGCCAGGAGCCAGCCCGCCCCAGAAAAAGTTCACGAGACAGTGTAGCAGCAGCGTTTCAGGGATTATGGACAAGCACAACACACACCTGGCACCAGGCTTCACCCTTAAAGACCATGTTCCAGCACCAGCGAATGTGGCTGCCTTCCGGGGTCTGCTGGGACCGGGTGGCTTCAACAGTCTCTGCCAAATGTCCTTCCAGCAGTGGAACCGCTTTTCCCGTGTGGCCCGAGAACCTCCCGGACCCCACTCTGCTCCTGGGGATTCGCCCTTCCCACCCGCGCACCGCCAGGTAGGGAGCTGCGGAGTCGCAGCCTTTGCGCTCCCCTTGTTTACAGTCTTAATGAAATTTAAACCCTTTCCTTTCTCCTTTCTCCCTTTTTAGTTTAGTCCCTGTGGCTCTTTCCAATTTTCCATTTTCTCTCCAGCTGCTTTTGGGGAAGGGGGCTTTTCCTGTATTCTCCTTCCCACCTGCAGCCTCCGTCCTCTCCCCGCTCGCAAAAGCACCTCCCTTCCTATGCCTTCTTGCTCCCCAAGTTCACTTCCCCGCACCACATACCTGCTGAATTCTGTGGTTCAGGTTGTGCAGATTGTTGTGTTAATCCTCCAGTCAGTTTTCTAGGTGTGTAGGATGGTTTAGTGTTGGTCTGGCTGTATTTCATGGACGCGAGACACACAGGAACCTTCCATGCTGTTCCGCCATCTTGGCTCCTCCTCAATTTGTCTTTTCTAGAGTGAATGATTTATTTCATTATTTTTTTTTAATGTGTCCACTTGAGATTCTCTAGTGCCAACAAGTGTTCTTCCTGAAAGTGCCAAAGATTATTCTCATGGAATTTGCAGATTTTTCCCCTATATCCCTTTCTGACACTGGACTCAAAAACTGCATTTTTTAATATCCATTTTGCACCTTTCATGAGGCCTAGGATCTTCGTGAGTGATTATTTGAAAAAAATGACCAGCCAGGGGAGCACCTGGGTGGCTCTCCCAGTTAAGCATCCGACTTCAGCTCAGGTCATGATCTCACAGTTTGTGGCTCACCTCGGGCTCTGTGCTGACAGCTCGGAGCCTGGAACCTACTTTGGATTCTGTGTCTCCCTCTCTCTCTCTCTCTGCCCCTCCAATAGGATGAATTTGGAGTTTTCTAAAATACATACACAAACAAGAAAGAGTATATCAAAGTATTCAATCTGACAATTCTATTTGCATAGGAGACTTCGTCTTAAGTTGGCAGATGTAATGACACAAGAGAGGAAAGAATGTCCCTCAGTTATCAAGTCTGAAAATGATGGTTGTAGGCTGAGAGGTGGGGGCAATCTAAGCATTATGAGATATACCTGCCATTTGATTAGGTTTTGACTCTGAAGAAATTGTGTTTGGTTTACAGGTAAGAAGGTAAACATTTTGGCACCCAAATCCAGTTTTCTTCTCAAGTTTTCTGTTTAAAGATTTACATGACATTTCTCATCATGACTTTAAGTGTAAAATAGTAATTTAAGCATTTAGTTTCCTCTCAAGCCCCATCATTGATCATCAACCTTTTTTTATCCTACTCCATATCTAAGTTAGTGTAAAAGAATTATTTTTCCAATGTCTGTTCCATTTATCATATCTACACTTGTCTTTATCAAAAGTCTCCCTCACCCTAATGATTCATAACTGGTGTGGGAGCATCTAATTGCTTTACTGTATGGCCGGCAACTCCTTTTCTGAATTTTTGTGTGCTTTTTCCCAACGCTCTTTCAAAATATCCATGATGATGTTGGAGATCTGGTAATAGGGTAATTCACATTACAATATTCTTTTGATATTATAGTCACTATTTCTTATGGCTGTTTACAGAAAGAAAAAATAGTTAGGTGTTCATATGCTTCATGATCTCCTGCCTAATGCTACCTAAAACTGTTAAATAATATATTGAAATTTCCAGGGAACTCATCCCTTCTTTGTCTATAGTAGTAAGTTAGAGTTCAGTCTGTTTTCATAGTAGAGGTGTTGAAGATAACCTCCAAAATACTATCTACATCTACAGCTTTTCTAAACTCCTCTGGATTTCAGTGTAATGGGTGTACTGGAGTGGGGAGGAGGGCTCTCTCACAACACCTTCAGGTAATTGCCACTCTGCCTTTCCATCAACTGCTTGTACTCAAGGTCTCTCCTACCTTAAAAAGAAATAATACAGAGTGTGGAGTTCTATATCCTCCCAGAACTATTCTAAATTCTTCTGTAAATTTTGTTCTTTCCTATTGAGGCTTTAGAAAGCTTTTTACAAGAATGACGCTAAGGCTTAAAATCAGCCATAAGGAGCTTGCTCTAATCTGAAGGAGGTTTAACTTTACAAGGCAATTGAGTTATGAGGGTTTCTTGTTGAGCAGAGGGGAAAGGAAGTAGGTCAGAAGAGGGTGTGGGGGTGGTCAGAGCAGAGAGTAATGTAAGATTATAAATGGAGGGAAAAGGAATGTGGGAATCAAGTCTGGTAGGTTTGAGTTATGATTTAGGAAGATAAAAGAGAAAGATATTTTATTATTATTTTTTTTTGTCACATGTTTCATTTGACCTGGATAATTTTTTTTTTTTTTTTTTTTTTTTTTTTTTTTTGCAAAAGCAATTTTGGGATCTGAATTTCTTTTGGAAGTTTTCTCCCAGCAATCAGAAACTACTGAATGTTGGATGTTTTGTTCTAAGTCTCTTAAATGAATAATTTTGTTCACAATGGAAGTTCTTCAAAGTGCCCACTGTAATTCTAAATTGTCCTCAGAGAAATTATGTGATTTAGAAGATAAGTACATAATTAGAATGATAGTGTGAACACATGAAGTAAGCTGAAGTCTGTCCCAGAGAGAACATAAGACTTTGAAAGAGACAAATCCAGCAAAGTCTGGCAACAATCTTTTCTGTGCAGATGCCATACCTTGAGCCCTCATCTAATTGGTTAGCCGTCTTTAATTAAAGATCTACTCAGGGGCATCTGGGTGGCTGAGTTAGTTAAGCGCCTGACTTCAACTCAGGTCATGATCTCATGGTTTGTGGGTTCAAGGCCTGCATTGGGTTCTGTGCTGACAGCTCAGAGCCTGAAGCCTGCTTCAGATTCTGTGTCTCCTACTTTCTCTGCCCCTTCCCACCTGTGCTGTTACTCTCTGTCTCTCAAAGGTGAGTAAATACTTTTAAAAATTTTTAATTAAAGACCTAATCAATTCCTAATACTTCTGATGTTCAAGAGTTTTCAGGTGGTTTCTTCTTGGACCAGACTCTCACAGACAAATTTAGGCAAGGCTGTGGCAAACTCTAATAAGATTTTGATAAGTGGCCAGATGTAAACTTTCCCCACAGCACCTGTCTGTCATGGCTTTCTGAATTCATCCTCCCTTGAAGTAAACTAAAGGATGCTTTATCAAGTCTATGTCCAATTTCTTGTTTAAGAACTTGTTTTTAAAAGTTTAGAACAGAATATGACAAGACCAGAAATAAAAAAATAAATTAAAGCCAGATGAATGTTTTGTGAGTAAAAGGCATGTTTCCCCCAAAGATAAGAATTTCAAAGTTGGACACACAATCAAGTTATGAACACACACACACACACACACACACACACACACACAAACACACATACACCCTACAAAACAAACGAACAAAACATACCTCATGTGTAGAAGTTAAAATAAGCTGTTTGGCGCTGAGAACTTGAAGAAAAAGAAATTGGAGCTCAGACTGAATGTAGAATTTATTTCAGTGTAGCTTCTGGAGAAATCCCTCCCCCCTCACCCGAGAAGACGCTCAAGGAAACTTTAGAGAGAATACTGTTTTGGGTTGAGGATCTTGACCTGGGATAGAGAGAGACTTTCAACTGATCTGTGAAACTTCCAGGATTGCCAACTGCCAAATCCCCCAAAGACCACAAAGAAGACCAGACAATAACATTTTGATTAAGCAAAATAGCCTTTAAGGACCTGCCTCATTAAGGGACATTATCACCTCGACAGAGTCTTAATAGTGTCTCCCACAGTGAAAGTTTAAAAAGGCTGGGTATAGTATCTTAGTGCCTGGACTGAGCTATTTTAAAATGGGTCTTTCATCTCAGGGAACTGGATAGACTGACAGAATTTATGACTTAATAACTTGGGTTGGTGGCCACAACGAGGAGAATGGGGTTCTGATCAGTGTGCTGCTAGTATTGATAAGTAAATTAATGAAGCTGGTCACTCTGATCTCTCAGGAACGAGTATTTCCTGAAGAAAGTAGCTAAGTTATCTTTGTTTACTCTTGGTATTGTTTAACCTAGAAATGGGAAAATATGTCTGAACCCAATTATTTTTAAACACAAGGAAAAGAATTCATGTTGATTTTAGTCCTATCCATAAAGCTCTGGTGTTCTCAACATATCAGATTTATTACTCCCACTGATAATTTACTTTTTGCAGTTATCCATTAAGAATAGATTGTCTTTTCACTGATTACCCCTTACTGTGTTTTTTCCACCAATTACAATTACCCCATGCCTCCGATGTTATGAAGATTTCAACAATAAAATTTAGGACTTCAGGAACATTTGTTATTTCATCTGTCAGTCTTGGCTACACAAAGAAAACCAGACAAAATAAAAAGTAACATTGTAATCTACAATCACTGAGGATTTGGGGCAAATGTCTACCTAGATCCTTCCTCTCCTCTCTGGACTGCAAGTAAATACAACTTCATAAATCCTCTTGATGGTTTCCTCTTAGGTTAAAACGTTTCTTTCCTACTTCCCCACACTTCCACACCAAAATCATGTAAGAACACATAATCTCATTTTTAACTCTTCCCTAAGCATTAGGGCAGTTTAGAAGTACAAAATTGATAACTCAGGTTTTTGTCTCCATGGCATGATACATAACCAAGTTTCTTGGCTTTCCTGCCTCCTTCTCTACTTCTAAAATCTCAGCACATCTTTTCTAGATCCTGGGAATTATTAGTGTCTCCATGTACTTTTGTCTCCAAAAGTTCCAATGCAGTAGATCGTATTAACTCTTTATGCCCTAACCAGATGAAGACTTTATGCCTGAGTGACATTTTTCAGTTGATAATGAATGCCTAGTCTATATAAGACCACAGAACTTTTGCCCCCCAGAGGTTGAAACTTTGCTTCAGGTACAAAGCTCTCCCTGTCTAAAAATTCATTTCAAGTTTCTTACTGGCAAACAGAACATGGGCAATACCTCTCCAGGACAGAGGAGGAAAGCAGTATTGCATGCTTGAATACTCTCCAACAAGTCATTCCATTTCTGAGTATCCCATAATATGAATATTGTTACCATTGCTATTAGATGCTTGAGAAAACAGACTTACAGTGATTAAAAACCTGGCTTGGACCACATATCTAATAAGTAATATGGCCAGATATTGGAAGGTTTTGCTTCATTTATTATACTATTATTCCGTGTTTGGTGCAGTTTTCCACGAACCTTTATGTTGTGGAATGACTGTGGTCACCATCATCACCATCATCAACATCTACTCTTTCACCTCTAAGACTTATTCCCTAAGGTACTATTTTTTTCTTTTAATGTTTATTTATTTATTTTTGAGAGCAAGAAGGGGAGGGACAGAGAGAGGGAGACAGGAGGCAAGAGTCCCAGGAAGGCTCCATGCTGTCAGCGCAAGAGCCAAACGTGGGGTTAGAACTCACAAACAGTGAGATCATGACCTGAGCTGAAACCAAGAGATGGACACTTAATGGACTGAGCCACCCAGGTGCCTCTATTTATTTTTATTTTTTATTAAAATTTTTTTTTTGAGAGAGAGAGAAAAAGTGTGAGCGGGAGAGGGGCAGAGAGAGGGGACAGAGGATCCAAAGCCAGCTCCAAGCTGACAGCAGCAAGCCTGATGTGGGGCTCAAACTCACAAACCATGAGATCATGACCTGAGCTGAAGTTGGTCGCTCAAGTGACTGAGCCACCCAGGCGCTCCCAAGATGCCCCTACTTATTTACCTTTTTAAATTTTTTTAAAATGTTTATTTTTGAGAGAGAGAGAGAGAGAGACAGACAGACAGACAGACAGACAGACAGACAAAGCACAGCAGGGGATGAGCAGAGAGAGTCGGAGACACAGAATCCGAAGCAGGCTCCAGGCTCTGAGCCAGCAGCACAGAGCCCGACGTGGGGCTCAAACCCACGAAGTGTGAGATCATGAACTGAGCTGAAGTCAGACGCTTAACTGACTGAGGCATCCAGGCGTCCCTATTTACCTTTTAAATTAATAAACTTAAACTGTTTTCTTTTCCTTAAACTGTTATTTGTTTACAGAAAAACTGAGTGAAAAGTACAGAGATTTAGCATATACCCCCTCAGCCCTCTGCAGTTTCCCCTATTATTAACATCTTGCATTAGTGTGGTATCATTGTTAAATTAACAAGCCAATATTGATACATTATCATTAACTAAATTCCATAATTTACATTAGGGTTCACCCTTGGTGTTGAACATCCTTTCAGTTTTGACAAATATTTAATGACATGTATCTACTACCATTAGAATACTGTACAGAATACTTCCACTGCCCTAAAATATGCCCTGTACTTTACCTATCCATCCCTCCCTCCCTCTGTAAGAACTCATGGCAACCACTGATTCATGCAATATCTCCATAGTTTTGCCTTTTCCAGAAGGTCACGTAGTTGGAATCATAGAGTAGGTATGTAGCCTTTGCAGATTGGCTTCTTGTGCCTAGCAATATGCAGTAAAGTTCCCTCCATATCTTTTCATGGCTTCATAGCTCTTTGATGTTGTTATTACTGCCTTTTTTTGTTTGCGTGTTTGTTTTTTTAGTGCTAGATAATATTCCACTGTGTGGGTATACCATAGTTCGTTTCTCCATTCATCTATTGAAAGACATCTTGATTGTTTCCAAGTTTTAGGAACACACTTGCTGGATCATAATTTATGAGTATGTTTAGTTTGGTAAGAAACTGCCAAACTGTCTTCCAAAGTGGATATACTTTTGATTTGTATCAATAATAAAGGGGAGTCCTTGATGACTCATATTCTTGCTAGTATTTGGTTTTGTCAGTGCTTTGGATTTTAGCCATTCTACATAGGCATGTAGTAGTATATCCTTGCTGTTTTAATGATTTTGAGCACTTTTCATATGTTTGTTTGCTATCTGTATATCCTCTTTGGTGAGGTTTCTGTTCAGATCTTTCTCCCATTTTTTTGGTTGGATTGTATTCTAGTTGTTGAGTTGTTTTTTGTTTTTTATTAATGTTTTTAATTATTTTTGAGACAGAGACAGAGCATGAGCAGGGGAGGGGCAGAGAGAGAGGGAGACACAGAATCAGAAGCAGGCTCCAGGTTCTGAGCTGTCAGCACAGAGCCTGATGCGGGGCTCGAACTCATGGACTGTGAGATCATGACCTAAGCTGAAGTCGGACGATTAACTGACTAAGCCACCCAGGCGCCCCACTTGTTGTTGAGTTTTAAGAGTATTTTTTCCAAAGGGTTCCTAGGATTCCAAAAGAGAATACACTACCTAGCTGTCAGAAGTAGGTAAGCACAGGGGTGCCTGGGTGGCTCCGTCAGTTAAGCATGGGACTTCGGGTCAGGTCATGATCTCACAGTTCATTAGTTTCAGCCCCCATAGGGCTTTGTGCTGACAGCTCAGAGCCTGGAGCCTGCTTTGGATTCTGTGTCTTCTTCTCTCTCTGTCCCTCTCCTGCTCATGTGCTCACTCTCTCTCTCTCTCTTTCTCTCTCTCTCTCAAAAATAAATAAACATTAAAAATATTAAAAAGATGTAGATAAGCCCATGAAGTATAAATCTCAATAGTTTTTTTTTATTTTTGTAATGCAAATATTTTAAGCTTCTATTGCCAAGGCATCCACTTCAAAGAGACATTCTCTTCAAAGATGAGTATATCAAATATAAACACTTTACCAGGCACACACCAGATAATGAGCCAGGCCACTTTCACCCACAAAGATCCTGGTTGATTTCAGTAACTGACCATTTGGGCCATTTGTTTTTACTCTTCGTGCACTTTAAATTCTGATCCTTATTTTTAATCCAACAATAAACATTGAGCCCATGAAATCCTAGATCCCCACTCTTACACCGGTAAAAGCAGAACTCCAGATTCCTGTGTTTTCTTTCTCTTTACCTGCAATCTTGCTATGTGTCCCAGATGTGTTGTGTAATTTCTAGGTCCTATACATAATAAAGCTTTTGTTTGTTTTCAAAGTTTCCTGATGGTTACTGCTGAAGGGCATCTTGCAATAGTAAGAACCACAAGGGCCAGTCCAACCACAACATTGGTTATTGAAAGGCTGAGACTAGAGTGCCTGGGTGGCTCAGTGGGTCAAGCCTCAGACTTTGGCTCAGGTCACGATCTCACCCTTTGTGAGTTTGAGCCCCACCTTGGACTCGGTGGGAGCCTGGAGCCTGATTTGGATTCTCTGTCACCCTCTCTCTGTCCCTTGCACTGTCTTTGTCTCTCAAAAATAAATAAACATTAAGAAAAAAAAAAGGCTAAGATCAGTACACAACAACACATCAGGCCCCAATGTGATCTTTTTTATGTAAATAGTGCTCAATTTTATTTTACAATGACCCTTCCTTTTTTTTTGCTCCCATGGATTCCGTATTTGGAAAAATTTTGTACATAAAATAAAAGGCACCTTTTAAGAGATTTCCTATGTTTAAAATTAATCACATATTTGTACTTATAGCTTTTAAATTAAAATTAGATACATGGTTAAGGAAATCACTCAATTCTAACCAAAAACGAAAGAATAAATGATTTAAATACTACTTGGTGAAAATATTTTTGAAAGTTTCTATTTAATAATTGGAACAATCCTAAATACTTATTATTGCCTCAAGTTCCCAGGGCTGGTTTGGAAAAATTGATGAAATACTGCCTAGCCCGGAGGCTCCTAAGAAATGTCTTGGTATTATAAATAAGCATTTTTAAATGTTTTCTTAGATAATAGCTTCTTTTGATTCATAGATACAGTTTCTATGGAATGATTTGAACCATTCTTTTCATCAACACAGATGATGCTCTAGTTTCGATTTCACTTTCAATATTTCATTAACAATGATGGTAGCTAATATGAACGGAATAACTATTGTTGTCCTGGCGATGTGATCAGTACTTTACATACACTTTGATATTTGTTTCTCTCAACAATCTGAGAGGCAGGTATTATGGTCCCTATTTGATAGATGGAAATACTAAAATATTGTTAATAAGATCGGTGTGTGGGGCATCTGGATGGCTTGGTCGGTTAAGCGTCAGACTTTGGCTCAGGTCGTGATCTCACAGTTTGTGGGTTGGAGCCCCGTCTTGGGGTCTGTGCTGACAGCTCAGAACCTGGAGCCTGCTTTGGATTCTGTGTCTCCCTCTGTCTCTGCCCCTCTCCCACTCATGCTTTCTTTCTCTCTCTCTCTCTCTCTCTCTCAAAAAATTAAAATAAACATTAAAAAATAATAATAAGATCGTTATGAGACCTCAGATGTGACTTTTATCATGGCCCCAGTCTCCTCTTCCAATAATGATGTACACTCCAGCCATAGTAATTTATATAAAACACATATGCAATCACACCACTGTTGTTTTTAAAAACTTTGAGGCAGTTTCCCACTTCTCTGACAGGTCAAAATCCCTAAACCATAAAAAGAAGTTTCTAATCATTTACTCCCATCTAACTGTTGATTTTACTGGCCTAGATCTATGTCAAAGATTGATAGAAAATTTTATATGAACAAAGAGTGATTTAAGAGTTTAGAGGTAGAATATATGACAATTAATATGAATCCTAAAAAATGGATTCGTTTTTACTAGCAAAAGATGATGGGGAAATTATTCAAGGCAAAAAAAAACCTTTACTTATTAAGAAATTGCTATTTACCACACATAGATATCAACCGATAGATACAGATAGAGAGTGATGTCATATTAAATATCACTATCAGAAGGCCATCGCTTGTAATAAAAAAGACTATGCACAAGTATATAAACTGAATAAAAAGTAAAACAAATAAAAATCAAGAGTTGGCATACACCATGGCCTTCATTTTGTTTAAAGCATCTGGATAGTACCAAAATCACTCTGCGGCAAATAACATTACAGGATAGTTTAAAACCAAATTCTTCCATTTATGCCTCTGAATAATTAAACATTATACCTAAAGTAAAAAAAAAAAATACTATATATATAATGTGTGTATAGATACGTGCACACACATACATACACATATATACTAGTACATAATATGTACTACTATACATTTATGTACATATATATACACACACACTAGTCTGTGATCATCTGATAACTAAATCCTTAATAAATATAAGTGGTTCTTATTAGAAATTAATAAGGGGGGCGCCTGGGTGGCTCAGTCGGTTGAGCGTCCGACTTCAGCCCAGGTCATGATCTCACAGTCCGTGGGTTTGAGCCCCGCATCGGCTCTGTGCTGACAGCTGGGAGCCCAGAGCCTGTTTCAGATTCTGTGTCTCCCTCTCTCTCTGACCCTCCCCTATTCATGCTGTGTCTCTCTCTGTCTCAAAAATAAGTAAACATTAAAAAAAAAAAAGAAATTAATAAGGGAGTTGAGGGATAAATGAAGAACTGTTCCATGCTTAGCTCTCCCTTTTTTTAATTTTTAAAAAATTTTTTACTTTATTTATGTTTGAGAAAGAGAGAGACAGACAAAGCATGAGCTGGAGAGAGACAGAGAGGAGAGGGAGACACCAGAACCTGAAGCAGACATCAGGCTCCAAGCTGTCAGCACAGAGTCCCATGCGGGGCTCGAACCCACGAACCGTGAGATCATGACCTGAGCCAAAGTTGGACACTTAACCTACCGAACCACCCAGGTGCCTCTTAGTTCACCCCTTTAAGGCCTTATTACCCACTGGGTCAATGAGACCTATTGCCAGTCATTGTCCCTTCTGTTTTTCTCCTACCACAGTTATATCGACCTGAGAAATATTAGTAAAAATTTTAATTTTTTTTTAATGTTTATTTTTGAGACAGGGAGAGACAGCATGAATGGGGGAGGGTCAGAGAGAGAGGGAGACACAGAATCCGAAACAGGCTCCAGACTCTGAGCTGTCAGCACAGAGCCCGACGCGGGGCTCGAACTCACGGACCGCGAGATCACGACCTGAGCCGAAGTCAGACGCTTAACCGACTGAGCCACCCAGGCGCCCCAGTAAAAATTTTAAATGGGCCACTACAAATTAAATCCATCAGTGCTCCTCCTTTTCACTCTTCTCCATTGTATCCCCAGGACAAAAATATGGAAGAGAACAGAGAGATAGGGAGCACGGGACTGTGTACAACATTTCCTTGAACTTCAAATGTATTTGGACCATACACATGAACTTGATCCAAAGACTCCGGAAAAGAACACAGAGTTAATCATTGAGACCAAGTTTTGGAGGATCTTCTTTTGTGCAAAATGGGCAGGTGAAATTGTTACTGAACTGAACCCACGTAGTAAGTGCTAACCAAGTCAGTTATTAGACAAATGCCTGACCCGGCTATATACTCAGTACTGCTCTCCTAGGTGCTATCGGGAGCACAGAAGGAGACAGGCTTAACATTATTTTGAAGAAAAAAAGACTAAGACATGTAAAGTAACAGTTTCCTAAGTGATAAAGCCTTGAGGAAACATTTGCATAAAGAGAATAATTTGTTCCAAGAAACACTCATCTTATATATGTAGAGATTTTATCACATGCAAAAAATTTTTCGCCTTCAAACATAATCATAATTTTTCCATTTTTGTGTCTCTGTCACTCTTTTTAATTGATGCATTTTTCCTTCTATCGAAGACTGATGTGTTTTCATTAACATTTTTGTTATGACTGTTCTGATAAAAATTAAATAAGTCAGAAATTTATTATTTAAAACTTAAATTTAGTCAGTCCAGAATAACTAAGAATAGATTTTTATAGTAGCAGTACCAAAACCTTTCAAATAATATAGAAGAGAAAAACAGCATTTTAGAAACATTATTTCCTTGGCGACCTTAGCTTTTACATTAATTTACATCTTCTTTATGGGTTCATAAATCAAGTTCTATAAATATTATCTCATTTACGAAAAGTTCCTGTGCATAATAGGATGTGGTAAATCTGCATTCATAATTCCTT